>NC_053022.1:27105021-27405021 GCF_003073215.2 Triticum urartu
GAGAAATTGTAACAAAAATCATTTAGGAGATCCTCGTGCCATTATGAGTTTATGACAATCTACTGTTAATATACTAACAACTTATCAGCAGGGTTTAGCTCTCTGCACTCTAGCAGCCTTTTTCTAATAATATATAAATGAATTCAATCTTGCATGTATTGCCTATTGTTGGTTCCTTTTACTACCTATAACTAATCTGACTGAAGTGTCAATGTTCTCATCACAGTAAACTAAGTTATTTTCTTGTTCTGGCAGGCCTTGTCACAGCATATGCATGTTATGAGCAGGCGTTGCCTTTTCAACGAAAAGGATGGAGTTGCCAATAAAGCAGGCGTTGTAGTTGCAAGAAGTCAAAATGCTTGAAACTGTAAGGCCTCTTGTACCCTTTCCTCTGATTTTCATCAACTACTATGCCACAAGATTAATGCAAACATGAAAGCAAGTTTGAATATTAGTTATTTAAATGTGCTGGTGCTGTTTATTAGCACTTGAGATCTGAGATGCAGGCGTATAGAGTTATCATGCTGTAGTTGGTGATCCAAGTTGCACAAGATACTTTAGATAAATTGTTGCTCTAAGCCTCTAACTACATTTGATTCTCTAAACTTCCAATTGACTCATTCTAATGCCCCAGATTCCAAGTTGGCTTAGACTTAACCCCGTACTGGGTTGCCACACCCAAGAAGCAATTTCTTGTGTTTTCGTCCACGCACCTTGCTTCACACAAAAGGCTAGCTGGAGTTGCCATCTATGGAACCAGTTTATATATGTTAGTCTTGCTCCTCCTAAACTAGCAAGGTGGGACTATCCCAATCATGCACTCCCTCACACCCACATGGGCTATGATGTGCTCATTTCTTAATGGGCTGGGATGTCACACTCATCTCCCTTGTATAATTTCCCCATTTATCAGCATTCCCAAGCTGGTTGATTTTCAACCATTGTTTTAGGATTTTGTGCTTGCTGTGATGTGCCGCGGAGTCTAGTTATGGTAATCTGTATGTTTTTTAGTAAGAAGTTGCTGATATGCCTTTAGCAAAGATGCTTTCAACTTTCAAGTAGTTATATCATCCAATACAAAAAGAAGCACCACAATGCAGGATTTTAGATATCTGGGCGTTTAGTTAGCTGCATTTCTCATAAGCCAGTTACAAATGTATACATTGTTGCGCTGATGAAATGTAAGAAGACAGTTGCTGGATAGCATAATTTTCAACTTCAATCTGCTCTACTGCAGAGTAATAGATTTTTGACAACAATTTGAAGTGAAGCTCAGCAAATCACATTAAACTCAAACTGAGCCTCACTGTCGCTAACTTGTTTGACACGGAATGGTGGCATACTGGCATGATAGTTACTCATGATTCATAAGGCCTGCTTACATCATTTCCGACTTCCCTGATCCTACTCCGCAGTGACTTATTCGTAGAAGATCCCAATGCTCGTTTGGTGGATCCTGAAACCAAGGTTATTGTGTGCCATCCTTGCTATTTACTGCTCCCTCTGTATTAGCTCCATTTTCTGAAATTGGCGGGGTTATCTTGCCGGAGCTTTACCCTAGGTCATGGACACAAGAGGAAGAGAACATCTCAAGAACATATGCTCAATTCTCTTTATAATATGTTCATTTTTTCCTTGTGTATCTACAAAACGTAAAAGAAATGCCTAATGTGTCAAGTGTTTCAGGAAGTAGTTTTGATAGAGGATTTGGTGTTCGGAGCTGGCTCATGCTTGACAAGTCATTACTTGTATTAATAAATACTATAATACGGAAAATTAAATAATGTGGCAAAGTCTCTACTCCTATAAAAGACTCAGTTGGTGACGAGGTGTGTCTGCCGTCCGTCATTTCTGACCATTAGATCTGCATCTAATGACTGTGATGTAAGTTGTGGCCTTTTTGCAACAATATCTCACTTCTCTGCTTCAATTTCTTTATTTTTCCTATAAAAGACTCAGTTGGTGATGATGGTGTGTCTGCCATCTGTCATTTCTGACCATTAGATCTACATCTAACGACTGTGATGTAAGTTGTGGCCTTTTTGCAATAATATCCCACTTCTCTGCTCCAATTTATAGAAAACCCCTTAGTATATTGAAACCAACTACATTCCTCCCTTGCCTCCTCAAAACAGCATAAGGAATATACTTTGAGTGAAACATAAGATATTTTTAGTGATATATGTAATCAAAACTAGACTATTTTCTTTCAAATTTGTGAATATGTATGATTTTACTTTGGATCCGTTGCAACGCATGGGCACATGGCTATTATATAAACATGCCATCTATATACTATTTTAAGATGCTTCAACCATCCAATATATGCTTCAACAATTACAATCATTACAAAGATAACTCTTATCTGGTCAATTTACACTGAATCGTCATTGCACTATTATGTCTACGACCTTGCTTTTTTATGCAAAATTAACTAGCCCAGCGCACGGGTTAACGATTAGTGTACCACGAAAATATTTTACATGATGTGCTGTGTTTAATCTGAATCTCATTTCTGTTCAGCTGGGCTTTGATTATGATGTGTCGGACATCATGGTTTGTGGATTAAATTCATGTCACTTAAACTGATGATCAAAATTGCTTTCCGGAGTCCGTCTTTTGTTTGTCGGTAGCTGCATATTTCTTATGTCAGTTTTGAGTGTGTAGTGGTCTTCTCAATATATCTCAAACACACTTTCGCAAAAACTCAACCGTGTCGTAGTGACGGATCCTTGTATTTTTGCAGCATTCTAATGGAATGGCCTTGGAAATCAATCTTCGATCTGTCGAATTCATCAGAGCTTCCTCACGCTGCCTCAAGGCCTCTTCCTGAAGAGGCTGCTGCACCAAATCATTGTACAGCACACATTCATCGATTTGCTGATTCAGGGGATTCTCTGGTGGATTCCCTAGTAGCATATCGATAAATAAATCCAATTGTATAAGGAGTCAAACATGTATAAGGGCAGGATACCCTGTCGGTGGTTTTTGTTCTTCTTAGAGCAACTCTAGCTGATCCCTAAAAAGTTAATAGTGGAGTAATTTTTCTAATTTACTCCACTACACTACTAGAGAAAAGCCTAGCAGTAGCGCGGGTTTTAGGTACATTAGTAGCGCGGGGACCGGTGCTACTATCTAAGGCGCTACAGCTAACACTTAGCAGCAGCGCGTGGGCGCTCGCGCTACTGGTATACAAGTGTAGCAGCAGCGTGATTCGTGCAAGCTCGCTACTGCTAATAGCTCTAGCATGCTTGGGCTGGACGCGCTACTGCTACTGTCACGCTGCTGCTAACTTTCTCCACTCGCTACTGCTAATTTTAGTAGTTTTTGTTTTTTTCTGCATATTTGTTTTGTATTTGAACAGGCTTTATACAAGAATCTTTAGCAGATACAAATGTCATCATGATACACATACAAATGGCTGCTAGGCCACAAATGTAATCATAGCATATACATACAAATAGTCTCATCATAATCATCATCCAATACAAATTGGTATCTCGTCATCATCTCGAAAATAGCGATACAAGTCTTGATTACTTGCAACTACATCGTCATCCATCTAAACAATGATATACGCGAGAAGAGCTATCACTTTGAGTGAGAGCGGAACTATGCAGTACATGAGTTCGTATCGCTCTCTCGCATTAGCGTGAACCTAAACTAACTACTGCCTATCGCTCTGAAACCGGAAACCGGTACACCTGGGCCTGACACTCCGGCCACTCGTCGTATATATACTCCTGGCGTAGCACTTCTTCGCCATCGATGATCTAAGCACCTACATCATCACATGAGTCGATGATATGCAACATATATAGTTGAGCAACAGAAAGAGACAGACTTGGCAAAATAGAAGCAACATATCATAAGCATAAATAACAAAGTTGATCGTATCCAAAATGCCCTAACTAGAGTGATCGTCGCTAGTCGAGGAGGATAGTTTAATTACATCACAAATAAAGTTTCGTCGTGCATAACTCAAAGTTTCGTCATACAGATAGTATGGACTAAACGGACACATTGTCATATATCGACAATCACTGCAATATGTCGTGCCATCCATCCAAGTCAGGGAGATAGTCCCCGAGCCTAGTGAAAGGCTTCAGGTCGAGACGCTGAGAGGCTACCCATGTTCATACATCTTCCCGCGACATTTGTCCTTCTACGTAGAACATCCCTGTTTTTCCGACGACCTCCTTCATGATGATTTGGGCAAGTTCGCGCTGGATGTGATATAACTCAGCTCAAAGTCGATGATCCTCGTTATCTCCTACGTTCTTTGCCCATTGCAGAATATGGGCATCGCCGGATTTAGCGGACATGCGAAGGTTCTGGTGATCCTGTCTGTACTCCAGCATGTGGTGTAGGACATAGAATCCATCATTAAGAGAATCACTCGGTTGTTGGATGCAACAGAAGTCGGTCTTATGGCCGAAGGCGGGCCTGCCGTCCCTTCTCTTCTTGTCCTTGACCTCTCCACCCCGTGCGTCGTAGTCATAGATAGCATTGTCGAGAACATCCTTGATGTGGGTGTAATCCTTTTTGTTAATGTTCTTCGACGAGTCCAAGTAAAGAGCATGGGAGTATCGGGGGTAGAGGATGATGAGGGCGGCGCGCCCGCCGCTGCGCAAAATAAGTGCACCTCAAATTAATTAGCCTCCACCGTGCAAATGAATGATTGAAATCGAAGGAAGGATATCTGCACAGATGACTTACAGGGGATGATAAGGCACGAGAATCGCCTCCTTGTCCTTATTGGCGAGCATGAAATTGACTATGTAGTCCCTCGCGTATTCACGGTGCTTTGTGCAGACTCCCAAGAAGCTCTCGTGCATGAAGTACAGGTCAGCGACACAGATATAAGGTATCTGCTCAACCCCGACGATGTAGTTCATGTGCAAGGCATAAAGGCGGACAAACATAAAATCCAGCTTCTTCACGTGAAACATGTCGAATATGTAATCGAATCGAAGGCAGAACTTATCCGCGGGGAAGAAGTCGATGTACGACAATTGCGGCGGAACGTTAACCACGTAGAGTGGGTATCTCGGATCTTTCAAGGCGATGAGTCCTTTCTCTATCAGCAGCACATCGTCATGAAGACTCCTTAGATCGCCGAATCTGGCCTTTGGCGCTGCTGCAGGTAGGATTGGTTGACCGGGGATATGCAATTTATGTCACATCCCTACTTCTGGTCTGCTCTGGGTTAGCTAGTCTTGTGTTGCATCATGTTTAAATTTCTCTTAAACCTGAAATGGGGATGTTCAAACCCTAGCACCACATGGATTTCAAATAGGCTCAAGTAAAGTCATTTTCAATGAACCCAAAAATGCCTTTTGAAAATGTTCATGATTTCTGATAAGGGTGAAAACCTCTGCCAAAAATGATGAACATATTTCTAGGTCATTCCTGGATTTTTGAATTAATTCATATTGTATTTGACTTTGGGCATTTAAATACTATAAATAATTTAAATGCTCAGATAATGCTGAAATTAAATGTGGGCCACTAGAATAATCTAGAGAGTGTCCACAAATTATTCCAGCATTTTACAAAATGCTTTAGTATTTTTACTAAAGCCAAAACAGCAGCAAACAAATAGAAAACAAAAACAAAAAATGCCTACCTGGACTTACCTGGCCGGCCCAGTGGACAGCCAGCCCACGAGGCCCACGCGCCAATCACCCCTAACCTCCTACCAGTAGGCAGGAGGGCGTGTGGAAGCGGCGCACGCACACGTGCTCGGCCAGCTCCTGGTTGCCGCTGTTGCTGGGGACGGCTCCGAGCGCCACGACACCCCCCGGAGACCCCTCGCTCCTCTCCCTCACTCTCTACTCTCTCCCTCACCCCCTAGCTCCTCCCCGAGCTCCATCCGAGAGCAACCGCCGGCCACCGCCTCGCGTACGCGCGGCCACAGCCGTCCCCTCGCCCTCCGGTCATGCCCCCGAGCTCTGAATCCTCGCACCGTTTCTCAAAGACAAAGGAACCAAGCCCGGACGGCCTGCATCACCGTTGCCATCGTCTTCTTCCTCCTCTGCCGCCGGAGATCGCCACCGACCTCCCGTCGTCACCAACCCCTCCCCGAGCACGCCGAGGCCTTCGTTCAACTCGCTGTGAGCTGCTGCGTCTATCCCCCTCCTCCCTGAGCTCGTTCCCGTCCTCTAGCCGCATCTTCCACCGAAGCCGTCAGCTCCTCGCCACCAGTGTGCTCAGCGCGTCTCCGCGAAGCCGTAGCCACCAGTACCTCCCGCTCCCACGCTCTCTAGCCCCTAATCCATCGTCACCCGAGCTCCGGCCGCCACCGCGAGCTCCATTCCGGCGAGCTCCGGCGCCCCCACGGCCACCCACCTATCTCCCTGGATGCGGGCCAGTCCGGGCTACGCCCCGATGCCCTTAGCCACCGCCCCCGTCGCCTTTAGCGCAAGCCCGGCGCGTTGCCGCCTCGGGTTTGGTCGACGCCGGCCAACTCCGGCGACAGCCGACATGGCGGGGTCATTAGTGCTAATCCCCGCCAGCTGGACCTCACCTTGTCACTGACAGCGGGCCCCGTAGTGGGTCAAACCCCAGTTAGTGTCGGGTTTGACCCGAGGTTGACCTCTGTTTGACCTTCAGTCACTGACATGCGGGCCTCGCCCGGCTAACCCAGATAGTTAGAGCTAAACTTAATTAAGTTAGTTTAGTTAGTCACTGGCCAGTGGGCCGAGTGTTGTTTAGTTAGTCTAGTTAACCCAAATAGTTAACTGTGAGACTGACTAGTGGGGCCCAGCCGTCATGTTTGACCTGGACAGCCCTGTTGACCTGCTAACGCCAGCATGACGCAAGGCTGACGCAGTTAATCATTTTCTGGTTTAAAATAATTCAGAAATTCCAGAAAATGCCCAAAACTTCTAAAATTCATAGAAATTAAACCATAACTCCAAATGAAATAAATTATATATGAAAAAGTATCAGAAAAATTCAAGGAATCCATCTGTACCATTTTCATGCATGTTTGAGCAAGTTAACCTCACTGTTTAGGATGAAACATGATTAGGGCAAATTTCATAATAGGTTTGGAGTTGGAATTTGATATAGTTTTGAATTCCACTTCAATTAAAATGACTTTCTGTTGCATTAGCCCAAAACACATTCATATTGCCATGTCATAGCATGCATCATATTGTTGCATATCGCCATGTGTTGATTGTGTTCTTTCTCAGTTGCCGGTGTTTGTCCCCCCTCAGTAGACATTGATCCAGCGATGAATTTGGTGACACTGATGAAGACCCAATGATATCTTCAGAAGTGCCAGGAAAGCAAAACCCCCTTGTTCATTCCGATACAATCCCACCCTCTCGCTCCTGCTCTCTTCTATTGCATTAGGACAACAACGATTCATCTGTTACTTGTTGCGGTAGTTGAACCCCTTATCCTCTGCATGACCTGTCATTGCCACAGTAAATAGATGAAACCCACTAGCATGAGTAGGAGTTGTTTGAGCCCTGATGTGCCTACTCATTCATGCTTGTTGTCATGCCTGCTATTGCATAGAGTTGTGTCAGGTCTGGTTCATCGGGAATGAATCGGAGGTGTGTGAACATGTCCTACTGTTGAGAGCTAAATGTGTGAACACGATTAGGTAAAGGTAGCGGTGAGAAGCCATGTAGGAGTACATGGTGGGTTGTCTCATTGAAGCCGTCCTCAGGAACTGAGTTCTGTGTTTGTGATCCATGAAACAGTTACTACCACGCATTGGGCCCGAAACCAATGGACCCTCTCGGCTTCTTAATCACCCTAGTACTCTGTCCAGGAGTTGCAACTAGTTTCTGGTGTTTGTAGCTTATGTGTTGGCGGCCGTGCGTAGCGCTGACCCTAGGGGTGGGTTATGATGCGGTAGATACACCGTGGCACGGTGTACCGGGCGCCCGTTTGGTGTCTCAGGAACCCTGTTCACATCGTTCGGGGCCGTATGTGGAAACCTCAGCCGGACTCCCTGCGGATGGAACCTGGATAGGCGATAAACCTGGACTAGAGACTTGAGTGTTTAGGTAGGCCGTGGCCAACACCCTCGTTGGGCTTCCGCTTGAAGGTTGCCGAGTACATGTCGTGTAAACAACGGTAAGTGGTGAGAGCGTGTGTTTGATACAGCCCGGTTCACCGGAGTCCTGTTAGCCCAGCACTACTGCTCAAGACACTTGACTGGCCGGCATGTGTTTCACTTCGTTCCTGTGTCTGTCCCTTTGGGGAAATGTCACGAGGTGACATCCGGAGTCCTTCCTAGCCTGCTACAGTTCGAGTTCCCGTAGTCCTGTTAGCCAAGTGCTACAGTCCGGATTCACACACTGCTGACCGACATGCTCGATGTGATTCATGTATGCCTGTCCCCATAGGTTAGTGCCGCTTTGGGTTCACGACTCGCCATGTCGGCCCGGGTTCTCTGTCATATGGATGCTAGCGACACTATCATATACGTGACCCAAAAGGCGCAAACGGTCCCGGGCCATGGTAAGGCGACACCCGTGGGAATACTGTGCGTGAGGCCGCAAAGTGATATGAGGTGTTACCGGCTAGATCGATGTGACTTGGAATCGGGGTCCTGACAGCTTTGCTATTAGAGCCTGACTGCCTGTAGGATTACCAAGCCAACTGGTCGAAGTCGAGTCTAGAAATGCTTTAGTTATGTAAGGGAATTGATCGTAGAAGGGAACATAAGGCTCTTTTTACTCCTTTACCTTATGCCCTCTGATTTGAGTCATTCTCTTCTCATTCTACGTGGGTTAAGAACTAGGCTTCTCTTCTATCTCTCAGGATGACGTGTTACTAAAGCCGTAGTTGCCTAGGATTGTTGAGTTCAAGCCTCAGTTCAGTTCCTACTACTTCCATATGTTCATAGCTGGCCTCAGAACCTTGATATTGTGATATTGAGTGGTTATGCCACCATTTTGCAGGATATCTCAAATCCTTTTGAGCATTTACAGCCGTTATGCTGTCCGAGTCATCCCAGGTTTCTATGTAGTCTGATGCATTTGCAAACCCCTTCCTCCTGTTCCTGATGTCCATTTGGGCCGGATTAATCACACTAATCGGTGAGTTGAGGTACTTTGTTGCCTCGACATATATGTTGGAGCTATTACTATGACCCTAAGTGTTTTAGGGAGTCACCTAGTGATCTAGCCATGTTTTGTATCCCCAGTGTATGATTCTGGCCATTATTCTCAAAAGCATCCCGGGATGCCATGTAGTGGTAGGTATTCTATTCATGGGTTCCTAAACACGAGATTCACCCTACTTACCTCATGTTGATAGTGTTTGATAGTTCCTTTAGGATATTAGTAACCTTGCGACAGCCCTCGAGGTCTGTGGTATTTCTTCCTTCCAAATACCATGAACCGTTAAGGCAGAAGTTCTTTGAACCAAAATATCACAATCAGAGTACTCTTGAGGAGTTCTCCATTCATAATTGTGATTCTGTCAGTTCTACCTTTCTGCATGGGTTATCCGGAAGAAACCTGTTGAACTTGATTCGACATACTAATCTATGCATCCACAACTCAGGAAGTTATATGTTCCTTTGAGTTGTCCCTCTTTAGTTGTGCATTCGTGTTATCGGTGCTTATTTTTCTCGTGGTCCGTCGAGCCGTTCTATTTCAGAATGACTAGGAGAAACAAATCCAGTACCTCATCCATATCTAGGATTGGATCAAAGCAGTTGTATTCCACAGATCAAAATGCCAATCCAGCTTTTGATTATGATCTACCCTGAAGTATTGCCTCTTTATGTTAGGAATATCATAGGAATTGCACAACCTCCTATGAACTCTTGATACAGTGATACCTCCCACCATCATCGTTCATTCCTTGGTCCCGTGCTGTCGCAACCAAAATGCCGACAAGTGAATCGTGATGTGTGAAATCAATACTCCGAGCAACTCGTTGCTTGGTAGTAAATGGACAATATTCTCATTCTTAGCGTGTTGGTTATTGAACTACCATTCTAAGATTGATCATGCTACCTAGTCCATATTTCCGGGTGCACTCATCGACCAAGGAGTTAGGATTGTGACAATCCCTCACTCCTTGATCATATCGTCTTGCCTAAAAAGCAAGATTGTTCTCGAGCTTAATAACATATCGGTGGTTCGTGATTTTCCGAATATCTTCTCAGAAGTATTACCCGATTGTCACCTGACCGCTATGTTGAGTTCGTGATCATGTTGGTTTTCCTCTAAACCACCCATTCTCCAAGAATCTGTGTTGGATACCCTGAGCTAGTTGGTTAAGCTAAACAACAACTTGGAGAGTTGGAAGATGAAAACTTGCCCGACTTAGTTCATCACTAAGGGATATCCTTGTGTGTGTGTGTGTTGAAGAAAGATGATATCTTCATCGACTGATCCCCGTGATCAGCTATTGAATCTATTATCTTGACCAAACCTTGATTTGAATGTGGGCTATCGTCAAATCAAATCAGAACCAACGATGTTCGTAATGTTGTCTTACTTGTGGTTGTCCCTCGAGCATACACCATTATATCTTTGGTCTGACCAATACTATCACATTGTTCACATAGTGGTGGAAGTCCAGTGATATGGAAAATCTGATGAGTTGCTGTTGAGCCCATCAACGGCATTTTGTCTCCTCCATGATTGTGTTGAACATCCAGCTAGTGTTGGAAACTTGTGTAAGCATTTTCTTCACGCCCCATTCATGAAGTATATGTTTGGATGAAAGAAGTGACTTCCTTTGATTCACGTGCATTTGATGTAAGTTGCCGCCGTGAATTCGGGAAAGTTGGTTTTGCTTCCTCTAGAATCATCCCAAGTCAGTCATGCACGTGCGAAGTACTCTATGGTCTGATAGACTGATCATCTTCATTCCATATGTATCCCTAGCACACCAAGCCACTGATTGACTTGTTCAGGGAGAAGAAGTTATCCATAAGAGCTAATCATATGACTTATGCAAGGACTTCGATATCCTTGATGATGGTTCCCAACCAGGACTCGGTAGTGTTTCATTGTAAGACCACCATGTGGTCATGCTTGTCTGGGACAGCGTGTTCACATGTGTTTAGCAGAACCAGCTCATGTTTTGGAGCTTACTACCATAGTCCATTTCCTGAGAATCTCGCAATGTCATCTCGTCGATTTGTGTTGCAAACTTTCACTTCTTTCTAGTCTTGATGAGTCTGTAATATCCTGACACCAACCAGATCTGAATCTCAGGCAGATGTGATGGTTGGGACGTTTTCCCAAGAGCTATAATATTGGTCTCTCTGTAACCCGGTAAGTGGATGTCGTGGCCAACACACCTAGCTAGAAGACCTATTATTGTAGTATCTTGATTGAGTAAGTTGGCCACCTCCCCATAAGGATTACGTAGGATTTACTCCAGTAGTTATTCCTTATGGATTCCTGAGCTCCCGGAGTCTGACCTGCTACTTGATGTTCTAGATACCAAACCATTTCAATGAATGGGTTAGGCTAGCACATCAAGGAGAACATTAGAAGCGGAGCGCTAAATGTCTCTCGGTCGATCATCTAGATTTTTATCCCTTGGCCTCGCTAAGGTGAAATATGAGGAAGTGTTATCTTTCTTTGCATCTACATCTTCCACCATTATTCATCATGGTAGAATGTTGTGTTGCCAGGATCCTTGACACGGATATTGGTAAAACCTTGATTAATACGGAAATGCTCAAGTTCTTGAGAGCACGCGTAAGCAAAATCATCCCTTGCGTTGTCTTCAACAAGGTAGTCCACATCATCCATCCCAGTCCGAGTATGCCATCTCTTCGAGCTATCTCAAACGATCAATTGTAAATTGCCTTAAGCTGGTATGAAGAGTTTCAATGATTTATGGATCAAAAGTAATTCTTTTTGCCACTTAAGGGAACAGTTGAACGAGTCACCTTCTCCGAGGTGCCGTGTTATGGGTTCATGACAATTATCTCCTCGCAACCTTGAAACCTTGCACCACCTTACTCAAGTGTGGAATTTCTACCTACTGACTTGAATCCTCGTCGTCTGAATTCCATCACCCTAATGTGAACTTTGTGTCTCAATTGGAGAGATGTTCCTATGTCTCACTCCGTGAGTTGATCCTGAGTTGTTTGATATTCGAGAAGATCGATCCTTCTACACTGGTAGAAAAAGGGCCTATAGTGCCGGTTCGTAAGGGCCTTTAGTCCCGGTTCCTGAACCGGGACTAAAGTGTTGGTACTAATGCCCCGACCCTTCAGTCCTGGTTCAATCCAGAACCGGGACTGATGGGCCTCCACGTGGCCTGTGCGCGGAGCCCAGGCAGGAGACCCTTTGGTCCCGGTTGGTGGCACCAACCGGGACCAATAGGCATCCACGCGTCAGCATTTCTGTGGCTGGGGTTTTTGTTTTTTTTTTGAAAGGGGGGGGGTTGGGGGTTTTGGGGGGTTAATTTAGGTGTTTCATATATTGTGTTAGCTAGCTATAATTAATAGAGAGAAGTGTCCTCTCTTATGTCCGTGCTTGGTCGACGCTACGTACTATACATACGTATAGAGAGGACTAGACATGCTGGCTAGCTAGTAAGCAAACGAAGGAAACAGAAGATCGTCATGAACATATATGCATACAGAGAGAAGTGATATCGACCACCTCTCCTTCTCCGAGAGATTGGTCGAACAACAAGTTCTCGTATATCTATCTGACACTACCGGCTACATATATACAATAATTATCTCTTACAAATATAATCATACGGACTCAGGGTCCACATACAATTCTCCGTCTTTCAGCGATCACGTGGTCAAGAAGAATGCCGCCAATTCCTCTTGGAATTGCTCGCATGCGAGCTGGTGCTAGGAGTTCATCCCGCTTCCGAAACATCTAATTTGAAGAAGGGGGTCAATACATATATATATGAATGAATGAAACTCAACACAAATGATGGTAATAAAATAAAATTGTGAATGTTGTTATTTACGTACTTCATATTGTTCGTTAGAGTACCCGCCCCGCTCACAGGTCGTGTGGCGGATGGACTCACAGATGTAGTATCCACAGAAATCATTCCCTTGTTCCTGCCACAACCACTTTACAAGAAATAGAGGTCAATCAAACTGATAAGCAAGAATGCTAAATGGTATTGATGAAACTAGCGCTTGAATCACTAGGAGATGCGCGGAACATGCTACTATAGTACTTACTTTCGGGTGTCTAAATTCCAGCTCCTTCGGCAGTCCCGGAACTGTTTTGGTGAATTTTCTCCAAACCCTGCCGGACAAAGAAAACAATTACTTGATATCAGGAAATGAACAAAGTTGCTGATATGGTGGATAATGATCGATTTAACTTACTTCTGGAGTATTTGAGTCATGTCTGCATAGTCCTGGGGATCTTTTCGTTTTGAGTCTAAGACGGTTACTAGTCCCTGCTCAAGCTTAATATCTAGGAGAATATAGTGGAAACTGCACACACATGCATAACTCATGAATTACATTACTATAACCTTGACTAATACATAAGGGAAACCGAATACGCACAAGACAGTAACACTCACCTGAAGTTGTAAGGAAAGAGTATTATATCTTTGTTTTGATTTATTACGAACGATCGTAGCAAGTTGGCCTCGGTAGCTGCGGCATGAAGTTTAACCTGAGTTGCATCTATGAGATATGTGTTAATGAACCCAATATCACCGACTTGTCTTTTCTTCAATTCGGCGATCTTCATTCTGCATAATATAGTGAGGATGATTATAAATACATGCAATGAAAGAGCTAAGCTATATAGAGAAACTTAATGACAGAAGTAGTACTACTTACTGCCAGTAGCAGGCGACCGTTGTTTTATCGAGGGCCAATTGATTGAAAAACTGATAGAACTCCTCAAATGGAACAGGCAACAGATCAATTCCAACGAGGTCATGCTCCTTTTTAACTTTCACATACAAAGTACTCCTCCCCCCAGAGTCTCTGCAGATTTTCAAGTACCAATCATGCAATCTTCGCATCATCGTTGATAGAGATCTTTCATCTTTGACGAGAGGCTTCCCGTACTCGTATCTTTGTATCTGCACGTCCATGGGTTCATAATGTACTTCGTCGGGCAGGTAATCTGCAAGATTGCTATAACCGGGCACCATCCTCGGATCATTAGCGACGTTGTGGCTAGGCACCTTGAGCGGGGGGCACGATTGCTTCGCTTGTTCGCCGAGCTGGGCAATTTGTTCCCCAGCTCGTCGTTCTTTCAGCCTTTGATCACTAACAGTACTTCCCGACCGCTCCGCTTCGGCAAATTCCTTTCCAATAATGCGGTCATAGTTTCCTTTCGGCGGATCAGACTTCGGTGGTTTTGTCAGGGCAGCCAGAGTGCGCTTCACTTTCACCCGATCTACCTTCTCCTCCGGAGGTGGATGTTTCTTTTCTTTCACCCCTTCAAAGAAGTTCATCACTTCTTCTCGCGCGATCTCGGCGTTCTCCTCCAGGGTCCTCTCGTATGGTAACTTCTCTGGAGTCTTCAGAGAAGGAACGAATCTGTATGTCCTCCCGCCTCTGGTTGTACTGCTAGACGCCGACCGAGCAGACGTAGCGGTTGTCTTCTTTACTTGCTTAAGAGGCGGAGGAGAAGGACTACGACGCGCCGGAGCAGCTGGATCGGCGGCAGGTCTCTTCCGCCCTTGCTGACGAGGCGGAGAAGGAGGAGGCTGGCTGCTCGGGCGCGTCGGCGCAGGCGGAGAAGGAGGCGGAGTGCCGCCACGCACCGGAGAATGAGCCGGCCGAGGGCCCTGATCGTCACTCCCCGGAGGAGGAGGCGGTGGAGGCGGAGTACCCTGACTTGCCGGAGGAGGAGGAGGAGGCGATGGCGTCCAGTTCGGAAGGTTGATGAGCTCCTTCCGCCATAGGCATGGAGTCTTCAGAGCAGACCCCAGCCGAGTCTCCGCTTCACCGATAGGGTGGTCAAGCTGGAGGTCCTCAAATCCCTCCGTTATCTCATCCACCATCGCCCTAGCATATCCTTCTGGAATCGGCCGGGAGTGAAAAGTTGCGCCGGGTTCAGTAGGATAAACAGAGCCAACAGCCGCCTTGACCTTCAAATTCATCCATTGCGTCATAAGGTGGCAATTTTGAGACTCCGTTATAGCATCCACGGGATAGCTGGGAGGAGCCGTCAAGGCATGCTTCGGCTAAAGCAGCTCGGTGGAAGCCACGCTGCTTCTGCGCTGAGATGGCGGGGTAGCTTCGGGGGAGGCTTCGGCAGTACGTTTGCTGCGATTTGCTTCTCGTTCCTCTATCGCGTCTACCCTTGCTTGCAGCGCCTGCATTTGGGTCTGCTGCACTTTTTTCCTCCTCTCATGGGATTTGTAACCGCCTGCGTCCGGAAACCCAACCTTCCACGGAATGAAGCCTGGCGTGCCTCGTGTCCGTCCAGGGTGCTCAGGATTCCCGAGGGCCATTGTGAGCTCGTCGTTCTCTCTGTCTAGAAAGAACGTCCCTTCCTGCGCTGCTTCAATATACTGCTTAAGCTTACTGACTGGTATGTCCATTTAATCGTTCGTCCAAATGCACTTCCCTGTTACAGGGTCCAGGGTTCCGCCAGCCCCGAAGAACCAAGTCCGGCAATGGTCTGGCCAGTTAATTGTCTCTGGTTCGATCCCTTTATGAACCAGATCATTCTCAGTCTTGGACCACTTAGGCCGGGCTACGAGGTAGCCACCTGACCCCGTGCGATGGTGAAGCTTCTTCTTCGCAGCATTTTGCTTGTTTGTCGCCGACATCTTCTGACCCTTTTCCGATGTCTTGTGGGCCACAAATGCGGGCCAGTGATCTCTGATCTTCTCATATCAGCCCTTGAATTCTGGTGTCTCATTATTTTCGACAAACTTATTCAGCTCTTTCTTCCACCTCCTGAATAGTTCTGTCATCCTCTTCAGAGCAAAAGACTTGATTAATTTCTCTTTAACTGGGTTCTCTGGATTATCCTCAGGCGGTAGGGTGAAATTTGACTTCAGCTCAGTCCAAAGATCATTTTTCTGCATATCATTGACATAAGAGACCTCAGGGTCTTCTGTAGCCGGCTTAAACCATTGCTGGATGCTTATCGGGATCTTGTCCCTAACCAGAACCCCGCACTGAGCAACAAATGCGCTCTTTGTCCGGAGGGGTTCAATAGGTTGGCCGTCGGGCGCGATTGCTATGATCTCAAACTTTTCATCCGAGCTCAACTTTTTCTTCGGGCCTCGTCTCTTTACCGAAGTTGTGCTCGATCCAGAGGGCTAGAAAAAAGAACAAAGACTTAATTAATATGTGTACATACCAAAACAATGAATGCATCAATCAGCTAGGCAGCATAGGCTTAACTAATATACATACCTGGCCGGACTCGGTTCGGTCACCGGAGCCGTCATCACGGTCTCCTTATTGCACCGGCATTGGGTCACCGGAGCCGTCCTCATGTTCTTCTTCTTGCACCGGCATTAGGTCACCGTAGCCAGCTTGTTCACCCTCTCCTTCCAGACCATCGGTTTCGTTGAGAAACAACGAGATGGCATCACTTCCTTCTGCGATTATGTCCCTCAACAACGCTTCTTTTGTTGCTTCATCTAGGGTGGTGTCCATAGTTTCTACAAATATTTAAAACATGGCAATTATTATTCAAACATGACAGATGGATATATTAGTGCCAAACGTAGAACTAGCTACCTAATCATAGTAAGCTATCGGGAGGGGGTATATATCGACAACGATGACACTACATCTATGTCCCTCGACGACCCTCGTTCCCGATAAAAAAAAGAGGAAGAAGAAGAAGAAAAAAAAGAGGAGAAGAAAGAATAGAGGAGAAGAACCCTCGAACCCTCGACCCATAGATGACCCTCTTCTTCCTCTCATGTTCGAGAGGATCGCCGAGGGGTCGGGAGGTTGCCTAGTGTCAAAGGATTCAACAAAACCATGTCTTCATCATTAGGCGAAAGTAACATGTGCATGATGGTACAAAGCTCTTCAAAGTTGTTCTGGAACGGAGTCCCAGATAGGATAATTCTCTTTTTGGTACAAAGTTCAGCAAGAGCCTTTCGAATATCGCTATTTGGAAGGCCTTTGCTGAATTCGTACCAAAAGGCGGATTATTCTATCCGGGACTCCATTCCAGAACAACTTTGCAGAACTTCGTACCAACATGCCCTGGTTACTTCCGGCTAATGATGAAGGCATGGATTTCTTCAATACTTTGACACTAGGAAACCTCTCTCGACCCCTCAGCGATCCTCGACCCCTCGAACCATCGACGACCCTGGAACCCTCGACCCCTAGATGACCCTCTTCTTCCTCTCATGTTCGAGAGGATCGCCGAGGGGTCGGGAGGTTTCCTAGTGTCAAAGGATTCAACAAAACCATGTCTTCATCATTAGGCGAAAGTAACATGTGCATGATGGTATGAAGCTCTTCAAAGTTGTTCTGGAACGGAGTCCCAGATAGGATAATTCGCTTTTTGGTACAAAGTTCAGCAAGAGCCTTCTGAATATCGCTATTTGGAAGGCCTTTGCTGAATTCGTACCAAAAGGCGGATTATTCTATCCGGGACTCCATTCCAGAACAACTTTGCAGAACTTCGTACCAACATGCCCTGGTTACTTCCGGCTAATGATGAAGGCATGGATTTCTTCAATACTTTGACACTGAAACCCTCGATCCCTCGAACCCTCGACCCTGAAACCCTCGACCCTTGACCCCTTAACGACCCTCGACCCTCTACCCTAGTTCCCGACCCTCGACACCCTCGTTATATCAACAACGACGCGACATACATATACATGGGAAAATAATGTTATCGGGGAGGGGGTATCGGTACCCCCCCCCCTCGTGTCGAAGTTTCTTCTTTCTCCTCTATTCCTTTCTTTCTTCTTCTCCTCTTCTTTTTCTTCTTATCCCTCGAGAAAGGAAAATAAGGAAAAGGAAGAAAAGAGGAAGAAGGAAGAAGGAAGAAGGAAGAAGAAGAAGAAAAAAAAGAAGAAAAAAAAAGAGGAGAAGAAGAAAAGAATAGAGGAGAAGAAGAAAAAATAGAATTTTTTTCTATTTTTTCCTCTTCTCCTCTATTCCTTTCTTCTTCTCCTCTTCTTTTTCTTCTTTTTTCTTCTTCTTATTCATTTCTCCTCTTCTTCCTCTCCCCTCTTCTTCTCCTTTCTTCCTCTTCTTATTTCCTTTTTCCTCTCATTCTTTTTCTTCTTCTTCCTTCTTAAAAATACAAGAAGTAGTATTGCCTAATTCATTGTTCATATGAATATACAAACATTTGCATATTTACAATAATTAATATCACCAAAAAAATCTATGAACAGAAAAAAATCCTAATTTTTCTAAAAAACAATCTTTTGCATTGTTCACATACACATATACATTATAGCCACATACACATATACATCACATGAACAAAAAAATTAAAGTAATAAAAATAAAAAAACAGAGCCGGGCGGCGGCTTCACAGTGCGGGGGCAGGCGAGGGCGCCGGCGCGCGGGGGTGGGACGGGGCAGGGGCAGGGCGACGGCGAGCACGGGGCGGCGACGGCGAGCCCGTAGCAGGGGAGCTCGAGGCGACGGCGGGGGCGGCGAGGGCGCCGGTGCGCGGGGGCGGGACGGGGCAGGGGCAGGGCGACGACGAGCACGGGGCAGGGGCGCGGGGCGACGGCGAGCACGGGGTAGGGGCGCGGGGCGACGGCGACGGCGAGCACGGGCAGCCTGACGGCGTCGTCGGGGCGAGCTCGGGCAGCCTGGCGGCGTCGTCGGGGCGGGGAACTGGCGATGAAATCTGAAAAAACGCTAAGTCTTTGCTTATATAGAAAAGGCTGGCCTTTGGTCCTGGTTGGTGGCACAAACCAGGACAATAGGGGGGCAATGGTCCCGGTTGGTGCCACGAACCGGTACCAATGCCCCCCTTATGGTCCCGGTTGGTGCCTCCAACCGGGACCAATGGCCTTGTACTGGCGCTGGCGCGGCCGAAAAGTTTAGTCCCACATCGCTAGCTGAAGGGCGCCAGCACTTGTTTATAAGCGCTGGTGTGCCTCCCCATTCGAAGCTCCTCTCTTATGCAGGCTTTCGGGCCTAAACTTGCTACTGCCTGTGGGCCTATTGGGCCTTCTGCGGCCTGAATCCTGGCCCATGTAGGGTTTCTAGTCGTATTACGGGCGTGGAGGCCCAGTAGGAGGCATTTTTTTGGTTTTTTCTTTTTTATTTCTACATTTTTTTGGTTTTTTATTTTTTTATTTCTACTTACAACTAAATACTTAGAGTTTTTTAGTGATTTCTTTTTGCTTTTAGGTCAGAAAAATTATAAACTTTCTGTTAGTGCCATTAGTTTTAAATTTTGAATAGTTTAAATTTGAATTTTTAAAAATTTGTGTGAATCACTAGTTTATGAATAACTTTACTATAAAAATAGAATTTTTTTTTTCTTCTTTGCTATTTATTTTTTATTTATTTTACAATTAAATACTTATAGTTTGATTTTAGGTCACAAAAATTATATTCTTTTTGCTATTGAAGAATATTATAGTTTTATTTTAGTTGATCATAACATATTATTTTAATTGTATTGTTTTTATTTTCATAAAAGTTTTGTAGTTCATTCTGTTTGCTATTAATTCATTCTTTGAGCTAAATGACTCTGAAATTAGAAAGCATTTCAAAATGAACTCTGAAAAGGTTGAAAGTTGTCATGGTATCATCATTTCACCCACATAGCATGTTCCAAAAAGTAGAGAGGGTTACGACAAAAACTTGATGCACTTCGTGTACAAAATGGACAATCACTTTTGAAGTATCAAAGTTTTGAACCATAAGACATGAAAGCATTTCAAATGAACTCTGAAAAAGTTGAAAGTTGGGATGGTATCATAATTTCACCCACATAGCATGTTCATTTACAAAACGGACAATGGTAGCATGTTCGTCTGTTACAAATTTGG
Source organism: Triticum urartu (assembly GCF_003073215.2). NCBI lineage: Eukaryota > Viridiplantae > Streptophyta > Magnoliopsida > Poales > Poaceae > Triticum > Triticum urartu. Next base: position 27,124,939 of record NC_053022.1, read on the forward strand.
CATGGTATCATCATAATCGTTGCGGGAGAAAGTCTTCACTTTTTCTTCGCTTGTGTCATTTGCTTATTGCGCCGTAACCATGGATAATCTTCATTGTTTATCAGGATGCTTGGGTCAGCCTTGACATTGAAGGGAGGAATTTCATGAAACTTTTCATAATCTTCAGACATGTCTGTCTTGCCGTCCACTCCCAGGATGTCCCTTTTTCCTGAAAGAACTATGTGGCGCTTTGGCTCATCGTATGATGTATTCGCTTCCTTATCTTTTCTTTTTCTCGGTTTGGTAGACATGTCCTTCACATAGATAACCTGTGCCACATCATTGGCTAGGACGAACGGTTCGTCAGTGTACCCAAGATTTTTCAGATCCACTGTTGTCATTCCGTACTGTGGGTCTACCTGTACCCCGCCGCCTAACAGATTGACCCATTTGCACTTAAACAAAGGGACCTTAAAATCAGGTCCGTAGTCAAGTTCCCATATGTCCACTATGTAACCATAATATGTGTCCTTTCCTCTCTCGGTTGCTCCATCAAAGCGGACACCGCTGTTTTGCTTGGTGCTCTTTTGATCTTGGGCGATCGTGTAAAATGTATTCCCATTTATCTCGTATCCTTTGTAAGTCAATACAGTCAAAGATGGTCCCCTGGACAACAAGTACAACTCATCACAAACAGTGTTGTCACCTCTGATACGTGTTTCCAACCAATTGCTGAAAGTCCTGATGTGTTCACATGTAATCCAGTCGTCGCACTGCTCCGGGTGTTTGGAGCGCAGACTGTTCTTGTGTTCATCGACATACGAGGTCACCAAGGTAGAGTTCTGTAGAACTGTGTAGTGTGCTTGAGACCAAGAATATCCGTCCCTGCATATTATTGAGTCTCTTCCAAGAGTGCCTTTTCCAGTCAGTCTCCCCTCATACCGCGATTTAGGGAGACCTATCTTGTTAAGGCCAGGAATGAAGTCAACACAAAACCCAATAACATCCTCTGTTTGATGGCCCATGGAGATGCTTCCTTCTGGCCTAGCGCGGTTACGGACATATTTCTTTAGGACTCCCATGAACCTCTCAAAGGGGAACATATTATGTAGAAATACGGGCCCTAGGATGTCAATCTCGTCGACTAGATGAACTAGGACGTGCGTCATGATATTGAAGAAGGATGGTGGGAACACCAGCTCGAAACTGACAAGACATTGCGCCACATCACTCCTTAGCCTTGGTACGATTTCTGGATCGATCACCTTCTAAGAGATTGCATTGAGGAATGCACATAGCTTCACAATGGCTAATCGGACGTTTTCCGATAGAAGCCCCCTCAATGCAACCAGAAGCAGTTGCGTCATAATCACGTGGCAGTCATGAGACTTTAGGTTCTGAAACTTTTTCTCTGGCATATTTATTATTCCCTTTATATTCGACGAGAAGCCAGTCGTGACCTTCATACTGAGCAGGCATTCAAAGAAGATTTCTTTCTCTTCTTTCGTAAGAGCGTAGCTGGCAGGACCTTTATACTGCTTCGGAGGCATGCCGTCTTTTTCGTGCAAACGGTGCAGGTCCTCTCGTGCCTCAGGTGTATCTTTTGTCTTCCCATACACGCCCAAGAAGCCTAGCAGGTTCACGCAAAGGTTCCTCGTCACGTGCATCACGTCGATTGAGGAGCGGACCTCTAGGTCTTTCCAGCAGGGTAGGTCCCAAAATATAGATTTCTTCTTCCACATGGGTGCGTGTCCCTCAGCGTCATTCGGAACAGCTAGTCCACCGGGAGCCTTTCCAAAGATTACGTAGTGTAAATCATTGACCATAGCAAGCACGTGATCACCGGTGCGCATGGCGGGCTTCTTCCGGTGATCTGCCTCGCCTTTGAAATGCTTGCCTTTCTTTCGACATTGATGGTTGGTCGGAAGAAATCGACGATGGCCCAGGTACACATTCTTCCTGCATTTGTCCAGGTATATACTTTCAGTGTCATCTAAACAGTGCGTGCATGTGTGGTTTCCTTTGTTTGTCTGTCCTGAAAGGTTACTGAGAGCGGGCCAATCGTTGATGGTCACGAACAGCAACGCCTTAAGGTTAAATTCCTCCTGTCTGTGCTAATCGCACGTACGTACACCGTTTCCATTCCACAGCTGTAAAAGTTCTTCAACTAATGGCCTTAGGTACACATCAATTTCGTTGCCGGGTTGCTTAGGGCCTTGGATGAGAACTGGCATCATAATGAACTTCCGCTTCATGCACATCCAAGGAGGAAGGTTATACATACATAGAGTCACGGGCCAGGTGCTGTGATTGCTGCTCTGCTCCCCGAAAGGATTAATGCCATCCGCGCTTAAAGCAAACCATACATTCCTTGGGTCCTTTGCAAACTCATCCCAGTACTTTCTCTCGATTTTTCTCCACTGCGACCCGTCAGCGGGTGCTCTCAACTTCCCATCTTTCTTTCGGTTCTCACTGTGTCATCGCATCAACTTGGCATGCTCTTCGTTTCTGAACAGACGTTTCAACCGTGGTATTATAGGAGCATACCACATCACCTTCGCAGGAACCCTCTTCCTGAGGGGCTCGCCGTCAACATCACCAGGGTCATCTCGTCTGATCTTATACCGCAACGCACCGCATACCGGGCATGCGTTCAGATCCTTGTATGCACCGCGGTAGAGGATGCAGTTATTAGGGCATGCATGTATCTTCTCCGCCTCCAATCCTAGAGGGCATACAACCTTCTTTGCTGCATATGTACTGTCGGGCAATTCGTTATCCTTTGGAAGCTTCTTCTTCAATATTTTCAGTAGCTTCTCAAATCCTTTGTCAGCCACAGCATTCTCTGCCTTCCACTGCAGCAATTCCAGTACGGTACCGAGCTTTGTGTTGCCATCTTCGCAATTGGGGTATAACCCTTTTTTGTGATCCTCTAACATGCGATCGAACTTCAGCTTCTCCTTTTGACTAATGCATTGCGTCCTTGCATCGACAATGACCCGGCGGAGATCATCATCATCGGGCACATCGTCTGGTTCCTCTTGATCTTCAGCAGCTTCACCCGTGGCAGCATCATTGGGCACATCGTCTGGTTCCTCTTGATCTTCACCAGCTCCCCCCGTTGCAACATCACCGTATTCAGGGGGCACATAGTTGTCATCGTACTCTTCTTCTTCGCCGTCTTCCATCATAACCCCTATTTCTCTGTGCCTCGTCCAAACAGTATAGTGTGGCATGAAACCCTTGTAAAGCAGGTGGGAGTGAAGGATTTTCTGGTTAGAGTACGACCTCGTATTCCCACATTCAGTGCATGGACAACACATAAAACCATTCTGCTTGTTTTCCTCAGCCGCATCGAGAAACTCATGCACGCCCTTAATGTACTCGCGGGTGTGTCTGTCACCGTACATCCATTGCCGGTTCATCTGCGTGCATTATATATAATTAAGTGTCCAAATTAATAGAAGTTCATCATCACATTAAAACCAAAGTGCATACATAGTTCTCATCTAACAACATATAGCTCTCCAGAGCATCTAATTAATTAAACCATACATTGAAACTATGTAAAACATTTCAATGCGAAAACAAATGCGATCATAATCGCAACCAAGGTAACAATTGATCCAACGGCATAATGATACCAAGCCTCGGTATGAATGGCATATTTTCTAATCTTTCTAATCTTCAAGCGCATTGCATCCATCTTGATCTTGTGATCATCAACGACATCCGCAACATGCAACTCCAATATCATCTTCTCCTCCTCATTTTTTTTATTTTTTCCTTCAACAAATTGTTTTCTTCTTCAACTAAATTTAACCTCTCGACAATAGGGTCGGTTGGCATTTCCGATTCACATACATCCTAGATAAATAAAATCTATGTCACGTTGGTCGGCATAATTTTCATAAACAATAAATGAACCAATAGTTATAAAGATAATATACATAACAAATCTGAATCATAGACAGGACGAGGGCGGACGGGGGCGGATACCAAAACCATCGCACTATATAAGATGCAATAATAAATGTAAGAAAATGATACAAGTATCTATCTAAACATACAAGTAAGAATATTTTTCCTTTCAGAAAGAAGATAAGAACAAGAGGCTCACCACGGTGGTGTCGGTGATGAGATCGGCGCGTGTGATTGACGGCGGTGAAGACGGGGACGGGGCATGACGGACCGCTAAATCTAGACAAATCTCGAGGAAAATGGAGCTTGGAGGTCGAGCTTCGAGAGGAGAAAGCTTAAGTAGTGTGGCTCGGGCATTCCATCGAACACCTCATGTGCATAGGAGGTGAGCTAGAGCACCACAAAGCCCTCTCCCCCTCGGCCAGAAAGAACAGAGCACTGTGCTCTGCTCTTGCGCGAGGGGGTATATATAGGCACCTCATTGGTCCCGGTTGATGACATGAACCGGGACTAAAGGGAAGCCTTTGGTCCCGGTTCAAGCCACCAACCGGGACCAATGGTGGTGGGCCAGGAGCGAGGCCCATTGGTCCCGGTTCGTCCCACCAACCGGGACCAAAAGGTCCAGACGAACCGGGACCAATGGCCCACGTTGCCCGGCCGGCCCCCTGGGCTCATGAACCAGGACCAATGCCCACATTGGTCCCGGTTCTAGACTGAACCGGGACTAATGGGCTGAGCCGGCCTGGACCATAGCCCTGTTTTCTACTAGTGCTAGAGTTTTCCCTTCCCTCTCATTGTCATGTTGGTTGGAGTTCTCAGAGCAAGACATCGAGACAAAGATAGTGATCGAATCAACGTTCTTATGAAGTGCAACTTGGATTGTGAAGATTGGGTTAAGTTTGCGTTCGCCTTCATCTTACCCTACGCTTGAATCTCGGGCCGAGATTCTTATTTTAGTGGGGGTGAGTTGTCACATCCCTACTTCTGGTCTGCTCTGGGTTAGCTAGTCTTGTGTTGCATCATGTTTAAATTTCTCTTAAACCTGAAATGGGGATGTTCAAACCCTAGCACCACATGGATTTCAAATAGGCTCAACTAAAGTCATTCTCAATGAACCCAAAAATGCCTTTTGAAAAATGTTCATGATTTCTGATAAGGGTGAAAACCTCTGCCAAAAATGATGAACATATTTCTAGGTCATTCCGGGATTTTTGAATTAATTCATATTGTATTTGACTTTGGGCATTTAAATACTATAAATAATTTAAATGCTCAGATAATGCTGAAATTACATGTGGGCCACTAGAATAATCTAGAGAGTGTCCACAAATTATTCCAGCATTTCACAAAATGCTTTAGTATTTTTACTAAAGCCAAAACAGCAGCAAACAAATAGAAAACAAAAACAAAAAGAAGACTACCTGGACTTACCTGGCCGGCCCAGTGGACAGCCAGCCCACGAGGCCCACGCGCCAATCATCCCTAACCTCCTGCCAGTAGGCAGGAGGGCGTGTGGCCGCGGCGCGCGCGCACGCGCTCGGCCAGCTCCTGGTTGCCGCTGTTGCTGGGGACGGCTCCGAGCGCCACGACACCCCCTACCTCCTCCCAAAGCTCCATCCGAGAGCAACCGCCGGCCACCGCCTCGCGTACGCGCAGCCACAGCCTTCCCCTCGCCCTCCGGTCGTGCCCCCGAGCTCTGAATCCTCGCACCATTTCTCCAAGACGAAGGAACCAAGCCCGGATGGCCTGCATCGCCGTTGCCATCGTCTTCTTCCTCCTCTGCCGTCGGAGATCGCCACCAACCTCCCGTCGTCACCAACCCCTCCCTGAGCACGCCGAGGCCTTCGTTCAACTCGCTGTGAGCTGCTACGTCTATCCCCCTCCTCCCTAAGCTTGTTCCCGTCCTCTAGCCGCATCTTCAATCGAAGCCGTCAGCTCCTCGCCGCCGGCGATGACGCAGACGCGGCCATGGGCACTGCAGCCCGTGTCCGAGCACACCAGTGTGCTCAGCGCGTCTCCGCGAACCCGTAGCCACCAGTACCTCCCCCTCCCATGCTCTCTGGCCCCGAATCCATCGTCACCCGAGCTCCGGCCGCCGCCGCGAGCTCCGTTCCGGCGAGCTCCAGCGCCCCCATGGCCACCCACCTATCTCCCTGGATGCGGGCCAGTCCGGGCTACGCCCCGATGCCCTTAGCCACCGCCCCCGTCGCCTTTAGCGCAAGCCCGGCACGTTGCCGCCGTGGGTTTGGTCACCGCCGGCCAACTCCGGCGACAGCCGACGTGGCGGGGTCATTAGTGCTAATCCCCGCCAGCTGGACCTCACCTAGTCACTGACAGCGGGCCCCGCAATGGGTCAAAGCCCAGTTAGCGTCGGGTTTGACCCGAGGTTGACCTCTGTTTGACCTTGAGTCACTGACATGTGGGCCTCGCCCGGCTAACCCAATTAGTTAGAGCTAAACTTAATTAAGTTAGTTTAGTTAGTCACTGACCAGTGGGCCCAGTGTTGTTTAGTTAGTCTAGTTAACCCAAATAGTTAACTGTGAGACTGACTAGTGGGGCCCAGCCATCAGGTTTGACCTAGACAGCCCTGTTGACCTGCTAACGCCAGCGTGACGCAATGCTGACGCAGTTAATCATTTTCTGGATTTAAAATAATTCAGAAATTCTAGAAAATGCCCAAAACTTCTAAAATTCATAGAAATTAAACCGTAACTCCAACTGAAATAAATTATATATGAAAAAGTATCAGAAAAATTCAAGGAATCCATCTGTACCATTTTCATGCATGTTTGAGCAAGTTAAACTCACTGTTTAGGATGAAACATGATTAGGGCAAATTTCATAATAGGTTTGGAGTTGGAATTTGATATAGTTATGAATTCCACTTCAATTAAAATGACTTTCTGTTGCATTAGCCCAAAACACATTCATATTGCCATGTCATAGCATGCATCATATTGTTGCATATCGCCATGTGTTGATTGTGTTCTTTCTCAGTTGCCGGTGTTTGTCCCCCCTCAGTAGACATTGATCCAGCGATGAATTTGGTGACACTGATGAAGACCCAATGATATCTTCAGAAGTGCCAGGCAAGCAAAATCCCCTTGTTCATTCCGATACAATCCCACCCTCTCGCTCCTGCTCTCTTCTACTGCATTAGGACAACAACGATTCATCTGTTACTTGTTGCGGTAGTTGAACCCCTTATCCTTTGCATGACCTGTCATTGCCACAGTAAATAGATGAAACCCACTAGCATGAGTAGGAGTTGTTTGAGCCCTGATGTGCCTACTCATTCATGCTTGTTGTCATGCCTACTATTGCATAGAGTTGTGTCAGGTCTGATTCATCGGGAATGAATCGGAGGTGTGTGAACATGTCCTACTATTGAGAGCTAAATGTGTGAACACGATTAGGTAAAGGTAGCGGTGAGAGGCCATGTAGGAGTACATGGTGGGTTGTCTCATTGAAGCCGTCCTCGGGAACTGAGTTATGTGTTTGTGATCCATGAAACCGTTACTACCACGCATTGGGCCCGAAACCAATGGACCCTCTCGGCTTCTTAATCACCCTAGTACTCTGTCCAGGAGTTGCAACTAGTTTCTGGTGTTTGTAGGTTATGTGTTGGCGGCCGTGCGTAGCGCTGACCCTAGGGGTGGGCTATGATGCGGTAGATACACCGTGGCACGGTGTACCGGGCGCCCGTTTGGTGTCTCGGGAACCCTGTTCACATCGTTCGGGGCCGTATGTGGAAACCTCGGCCGGTCTCCCTGCGGATGGAGCCTGGATAGGCGATAAACCTGGACTAGAGACTTGAGTGTTTAGGTAGGCCGTGGCCGACACCCTCGTTGGGCTTCCGCTTAAACGTTGCCGAGTACATGATGTGTAAACGACGGTAAGTGGTGAGAGCATGTGTGAAGAAGTACACCCCTGCAGGGTTAACATCATCTATTTGAATAGCCGTGTCCGCGGTAATGGACTTCTGGGTTGCCTATAACAGTTCATAGACAAGTGAAAGTGGATACTTTAAAACTCGCAAGACAAGTGTGAGTGCTATGGATGGCCTTCTTGTAGGGAGACGGGAGCGGATCCATAGTGGTGTATTGAATGGTGAATATGTGGACTCGTGTGTGCCACCTCAAAAGAGTTGCTTGCAGTTGTAGTTCAGGTTAGCCACTGAGTCAAAGCTGGCTTGCTGCAGTTAAACTCCACCACCCCCCCTTGTTGATACCGATGCATATGTAGCTAGTTCTGATGTAAGTCTTGCTGAGTACCTTTGTACTCACGTTTGCTTAATTTATGTTTTGTAGAGAGATTTCAGTCTCGCTAGTAGTTCCGCGTGGACTTCGATGTTTAGCTTGATACCTCAGCTACGATCTTGTGCCTCGGCAGGATCTGGTAGATAGTCAGGCTTCTTAGCCTTTTCCATTTGTAGATGTCTGTACTCGGACATGTTAAGCTTCCGCTTGTGCCTTGATTTGTATGCTATGATTGCTGGGTCATGAGACCCATGTTTGTAACATCTCGCTCCTCGGAGCCTAATGAATAAATACTTGAGTTGTAGAGTTATGTTGTGATGCCATGTTGTATTTACACATATCGAGCATATTGTGTGTATGATTGAAATGCTTGGTATGTGTGGGATCCGACAATCTAGTTGTTTAGCCTTGGCAGCCTCTCTTATCGGGAAATGTAGTCTAAGTGCTTCCATGAGCCATAGTAGTCCGCTACAGCCCGGTTCACCGGAGTCCTGTTAGCCCAGCACTACTGCTCAGGACACTTTACTGGCCGGCATGTGTTTCACTTCGTTCCTGTGTCTGTCCCGTCGGGGAAATGTCACGCGGTGACATCCGAAGTCCTGCCTAGCCTTCTACAGTCCGGGTTCCCGCAGTCCTGTTAGCCAAGTGCTATAGACCGGATTCACACGCTGCTGACCGACATGCTTGATGTGATTCATGTATGCCTGTCCCCATAGGTTAGTGCCGCTTTGGGTTCACGACTAGCCATGTCGGCCCGGGTTCTCTGTCATATGGATGCTAGCGACACTATCATATACGTGAGCCAAAAGGCGCAAACGGTCCCGGGCCATGGTAAGGCGACACCCGTGGGAATACCGTGCGTGAGGCCGCAAAGTGATATGAGGTGTTACCGGCTAGATCGATGTGACTTGGAATCAGGGTCCTGACAATTTAACTGCACCGGTGATATCTATACGGTCTTGAACCCGAGGCTGCTGAGGCGGTTGGATCATAGAATCAGCTTTCTTGCCTTTCCTCACACTCTTCCTAGGCTTCTTTGCCGGAAGGTCATCTATAATACGTCGAGCCTCCGGAAGCGGCAATTCAGGCACCGACTCATGATGCTCAAACCCTGAGTAGGCGCCAGTATAGACATACTGTTGAGTGTCATCGTCATCCTCATCCTCATCCATGGCGACGTCAACATGACTAATGGAGCCTCTTCCTTACCCAGTCCGCTATCACCCAACCCGACACCCGATGCTAATTGGGTAGGTGTGGTGTTGATGTTCATACCTTGCTGAGGATGCATGCTCGTGGGTGTGCTCCTGGCCGCCTTCAGACAAAGCAGACTCTTTGGCCACAACAGGACCCACCCATTGCAACAATCACCAAGCCGCCGCGGGGTCTCGTCGGCATCCCCTAGTACGAGAGGAGGCAAATTCTCGTGGCCCGGTTTGACACTGGCCACGCAAACCTTGAAGACGTTCGGGGGGATCGGCCGGCTGTGGAACAATGGTTCCGTCGGCTTCATTATCGTCACCTTCCCCACATCCACCTTCTGGTCGCCGATGGTGTACAATATGGTGCACGGGGTTTTGTCGGCCTGCAAAGAAAAGTCTGCGATGTGAGACATCCGAAAGGCAACGAAAACGGGAGATTATACATTTATTGAAGGGGCCGGTGTGACAGATACCGTGAGGGCGTTGATCTCAGCCAAAGACAAAGCACCGGCGAGCACGTCCGGTGCGGGAGCCGGGGCGGGAGCAGGTGCAGCTGCAGGTGCTGGTGCATCGCTAGTCAAGCTGCTCCCCAAGAAGTTAGCAAGGGGAAAGTCCGCTGCATATTTTTCTTGATTTTGCCTGGTCCAATTGAAAACGGCCGGAACCAAGGAAGTGGACATATCTACAACCATCTGTTTTGCGGCAGCTACCGCTGTTGCGACTATCTGAGATGATTTCTTCTCAACCGCAATCTCAACCTTCTTGTCGATGTTTTCTTCGGTTAACCTCCGTCTTTCCCTTCTCTCCTCTTTGGTTTCACTGTAGTGCTTCTTCCACATGGCGTCGTCTCCGACACTGTGCACGCGTCCATACGACGGTCGAGTATCCATCGGGAGTCGTTTCAATATGTTCAACGCCCGGTTGAATGGAGTGTCCCACTTGGGCCTCGCCAACGCCTCAGACGGTAAGTCGCTTTTGGCCACAATCCTGTGCCGCTCTCTCTGCAAAAGGCACAAGGATCGTTTACAAATATGACTAACGTGTAGTTGAATTGATCAAAAACTAAAATTACCAGCAGTCTGATGAACTCCGTCGTGACCGCGTCCGTCTCGAAAACCTGCTTCACTGGGTCCCAACGGTGCCGGGCCCTGAGGACATCACGCTCCTACGGGACGGTGAACTCCGCTCGCGGCTTCCGCGTCCTCCTTGGCCCATTTGGACCTCTTCCCGCCGTAACCACGGCTTCCGAGGTGGTGGCTCCCAATGTTCCTCTGTTGAAGCCCCTTCATGTATTTAGACTTTTTTTGGCAGCTTCGGCCTCGCAAGCCGCCTTGAATATTTGAAACTGCTCTTCCGTGATTGTCGGATTATCCTTTACAATCTCGGAGTAGGGTTCCTTCTTGTCGACGATCCTTGCTTTCACCCTTGTTTTCCAGGCGGCCAACGCGTCGCTAAACTTGGTCATGGCGTGTTTGTTTACCTTCTTCATTGATGGGTCCTTATCTGGATATTTACAATCCTTTTCATTCCGTCCCGGGAACAAGAATATCTGGTGAAAATTCTTTAGGAGGGAGGTCCTCATATTATCTATCTTCTGTAGTTTCTCATCGTTGATGGTGGCGGTTGTTTGTATGATGCAGCCTATTTGATTGCCGTAGCACGCGCGCGCTTCCTGGGGCACTTTTGGCTCAAAATTGCCGTCGTCCAGCTCCGTGACCACCAGTCTAGTAGTCCTGAGCTTGTTAGGAAGCCGTTGTCTCTTTGCTTTCGGTTCTATGCCGGCTCCACTAGTCTCAGCGCCGGTCTTAGTCTAAGCGCCAGTCTCGATGCCGGTCTCAGTCTCAGCGCCGGTCTCAGTCACGTCGGCAAGCTCAAAAATTCGTCTGCCGCCTGGTAGACGTCGTCGCAATCACCAGAACCCTATCCTTCATCGTTGCTAACCATGTTTCCTATGATTAAATCTAGTCAATTAATTCTAGACCTAATAAAAAGAATAATGACATAAAACAGGCCTATTGTTTTGCAGGAACGTTGACTCCTTCCCGGTGCTGCAAATCCCGGGCACTCGATATGTCTTAGTTTGTAGCACAAGTCATGCCAAAATTCACGGAAAATTTCGGCATGACGTTTGCTAAAAAGTGGACAAATCGAGAACCTGAATTTTGCCGGAACGGAAATGAATCAACGTTCCTGCAAAACATAGGCCACTCGGCTTCATTCCCTGGAAACAACAAAAGGCCACTTGGGCACAATCGAACCACTTCAATGTCGATTATGATCAATGAGCAAACACAATTGAGGATTTTTCATATATCATGACCACTTCAAATTTGCATCTCCTAGTGTTTGACACTTCAAGAAAATGTACATAAATCTCATGCTCTCTGAAACTCAATTCAAAAACCAAATATAGATGGAGGCAGATGTGGCGAGGGAGGCAGGGGCGTCTCTGTCAAAGCCCTAGTTAAGCATATACAGTTTTTTCCTACGGCGACGGAGGCAGATGTGGCGAGGGAGGCAGGGGCGTCTCTGTCAAAGCCCTATCTAAATTCTTTTCCTAACTAAATTAACCTAACTAAATTCTTTTCCTAACTAAATTAACCTAACTAATTTAGAGAGAGAGAGAGGAGGGGTGGGGGCTTACAGAGGATAGCTCCGGTGGTGGCGCGGGAGGCAGGGGCGTCTCCGGTGACGGCGAGGGAGGCATTTGTGGCGAGGGAGGATTCAATGGCGTCGACTGCGGCTCGGGTGGCGTTGATGAGGCCGCGCGGCTCCGGTGGCATTGGGGGCGGCTCCGGTGGCGTCGACGGCGCGCGGCTCTGGTGGCTCCGGGGGCATTGACATCGGCAGGAGACGTCGGCAGGAGACGGCGGCGAAGTGGGGCGACGGCGAATCGGGCAGACGGCGACGGGGTGGGTCGAGGGATTTGGGGGAAAAGTGGTGGCTGGGGGGAAACGGTTTTTTGGTTAAGTCAAACTTAGCTATAGCGATTTTCACGAAACGCGCTACTGCTATAGCTAAGTAATTTCCTTCATATTTCTTATTTCCTTTTTTGTTTCTACAGCGGGGGTCTAGGAAACGCGATGCAGCTACACTAGCTACAACGCCTCCTACGAACAGACGCTACTGCTACGCCTTTCTCCTTTTTTCGCTTTTTCATTTATTTTCCTCTACATTTTATTTTTTCCTTTCTCCTTTCTCCTTTTTCTATTTCTTTCTTTTTCATTTACTTTCCTTTTGTTTTTCATTTTATTTTATTTCCATTAGTAGTAGCGCTCTCCACGCGAAACGCACTGCTACTTACTCCCTCCGGTCCTTTTTTGTCTGTGTTCTAGAAAAATCTGTTTTCCCCGCAATGCTCTGCGTATTAGCTTTTTCTGGCTTCTTTTTCCAGTTATGCCCCTGCTTTCCAGTGGATCGCATGCATGCGTGCTGCAGTTACTCGCATCTCTCTCTCCAACGTCTTTCGCGTCTTCCCGAGGCAGCCGCCTACCTCTTCCACTCCTTCCCATCCATCCCAGCAGACTACTCCACATCCCCTTGTCTCCTCTTCTCTCCTCTTTCACTTCTTCCTCCACACCAGCCTACTCCATGTCCCCTCCATGGATGAAATCCACCCATCATGGCTGTGGGAGGACAGCCAACCTGTAGAGGATAGTGAGCCCATGGATGACATCTTGCTTGTGGAGGATAGCTTGCTTGCGGAGGATAGCTTGCTTGCGGAGGACAGTGAGCTCCCATACGGCGGCGCGCTCCCGCTCGCAGAGGGCCGCGCGGTCGTGGACGGCGGCGTGTGCCCATCAGGCGTTGGGCTCGCGGACGGATGGCAGCGTGTTCCCAGAAGGCGGCGCGCATGCGGACGGCGACGTGCTCGCACGGGCGGACGGCGACGCACTCGTGCAAGGTAGCGTGCTCCCGTTGGCGGACGGAGACGCACTCATGCAAGGTGGCCTGCTCCCGCTGGCGAAAAGCGATGCACTCGTGGACGGCGGCATGCATGGCGGTGTGCTCCCGCGGGCGGACGGCGGCGTGCTCCCGCGGGCGGACGGCGGCATGCACGGCGGCGTGCTCTCGCGGGCGAACGACGATGCACTCGAGCGAGGTGGCCTGCTCCCGCTGGCGGGCTGCGACACACTCGTGGACGGCGGCGTGCAAGGCGGCGTGCTCCCGCTGGCGGATGGCGACGGATTCGTGCAAGGCAGCGCGCTCGCGGAATACAGCGTGCAGCCGAAAGATGGTGGCATCCAGGCGCTTGAGGAAGTGCTGCACGCACTGGCCGACAAGGTGAGCACCCTGATCGACAACGTGCACCAGCTCTCCAAACTGGTGCGCGCGCTCGCCGACGCGGTCATCAAGGTGGACGGTGGCATTGGACGCAGCAGCACATACTGTGCACCGTGTGCTCAAGGGCGCCGTGGTGACATCGGCAACGGAAACGACGGACAGAAGTGTGGTGACTGCGACCCAGTTAGTGGCAGCAAGATAGTCGGTGGCGACCCATTGCCACCGCTGGAGCAATTCTCAGTGCCTCCTGGTGCAGAAGAGGTTTGGCAAGATCTAATGAGCATTTACTTTGAAGATATTCTGACTAATGATGAACTGAAGAAAATTTTAAAATGATCCAACATTGATCATGGACTTCACCATTAGTTGTTCCAGTAGTGGTTTTCTCTTTTGTTGAACTTGGGCGAAGAATATGTGATGATGCACTTATGGTTCCAGTGGTAGCTAGCTTTCTCTTTTGTTTAGAGTGCACTATGAGTCTGCTGAAAATGCGGTGGTAATTTGTATTTGAACTGTAACTTCGATCATGTGATGTTAATTTGCCCATTCTGTTTATTTTTACTTTGGTCAAATTGGTGAGATGTGTGCTGTTAATGAGAATTTTTTTTGCTCAAACTAAAGGTTTATTCTCATTACAACAAAAGATGGATTACATGATCCCATTACATCAACAAGACAACATAGCACTAATCTTACATCAAAAGATGGACTACATGGTCGCATACATAGCACTACTCAAGTAAGAATGCCCTCCCTTGGTCCACGATGGATCGATCACAAGGCAACGTCACCGGTAAGATACGAAGATCTTGAAGGACTTGCTTTCTCATGTGCGGCACCTTGTAGTGCTGGCCTCCTTTGTCCTTTAGAACCTCACGCATGCAAGATTGTAGAGTGAGGAATATTCGGTTGCACCTCTCGGCGGGGTACTGCTCAAATGCTTGGCACACCTTCATAATTATATCATCAATTGAACCTGGAAATAGCTTATGGACCAATGACTGTAAGGCAGCAAAGAAACCAAGATCAAGTATGTTAAGATCCGACGAGTTCGGTGGCTGACACACCAAACGAATGTCCCACCCATCCGCCTGGGCCGTGGCAAGGAACACCGGATCATCAACATTCACGTGAGTCCTACCATTATCTTGCTGGATGAAAATAGGACGCCCACGTTAAGAAGGAGGCCACTTCGCCTTGATGGCGGGGATAACCTTGTTCACCAAGAAGTCTCTACTCACATCCCTTGTCACCTTGGAGATGACCTTTGTCACGATTGTCCCGGCTAGATGGTTAGGACTATCCCTTTTAGCCGCCTCCTCAAAAGTGAACGACCATATTCCATTTTACCATCAAATGTCACATTATCATTCACATCAAAGCGAGGGCGTGCTACAGCTGCTAGAAACATAACCCTCTCTATATACTTCTTGTTCTGCGTAAACCGTTCCGGTTCTTCCTCATCATCTGCTAGGTATAGCTTGAGAGACTTCTTGGTGCGATAGAACCACTTCTCATCTATATGAATGACATTGTACATTCCTTTAAAAGACGGTTGTTCCGATAGGCTCTCTTCCTGAAATTGCGAGAGGAACCACTCAACCCTACGTCTCTTGTTCAAGTCGGTGAGAGTTCCCTTGATGGCATTGCTGTGGCGTCTAATCTGCTTCTCTTTCAGCCTCCTCCAAACTGTGGTTTTGGACACGTTTAACTCGTTTGCGAGGTCTTTGATGGTTGTTCTCTTCCTCTTGTCAACTGCCTTTATAGTCTCCGAGTCGATAGATATCCTTTTACGACCACAATTTTTGGGCTTCTTGTTCAACACTCCAAGCATCCCTCCATATAACTTTCCCTTGTTCCATAAGTCCTGGACAGTTCTCTGCGGCATTCCAGTCAAACGAGACACTTCCTTGGTCACTCCACGCTTCATAATTCCTAGACTTGTCCTCTCCAACAACATGCCATAGACGGTGAGCTTAGCTTTGTCACTCCACTCACATGGCTGCAGCGGCTGCGGATTATTCCCACCTATAAAAAGGAAGACATGATCAATTTCATGTGACTGAATCTGCTACCATGTCACACAAAATGAGCAAAATATGCTGCCATGTCATGAAAAATGAGTACTCATATAGAAGTGAAATTATGAGCTCACCATCATGGTCATTGCCCTCATGCCCATCACCTTCCGCACCTCCGTTACCCTCATCACCGGCACCATGGTCTTCATGACTAGAAGTGCCTACTTGATCAATAATGAAATTTGCATAACCGAATTAAACTTAACAACAAGAAATCTAATGAACACACTTTATGAACTTTATAACAAAATGAGAAATTGCCACAAATTTTAATGGACTATAATTGCATGAGAATCAAACAACCAAATAAAATTGTCCGCTAGTTTTCATTAACAAACTGAACTTCCTAACAAATTTTCACTAATGATTTTCATTAACTCTAATTGAATCAAACAACCAAATAGAATTGTCCGCTGGTGCTGGGCAAGTTTTTCACCATGCATGGGGTCACCTGCGTGAGCTTCGCCATCCTCTGCGCCATGCCCCACGTCTCCAGCATCGCCATGTCCATCATCGCCATCGCCACCACCGGCAGCGTGTCCGTCTTCAACGTCCTCTGGCGCGACAAGGTTCAAGTCAGGAAGCTGGCGCCCTCGACCGCGACCACGCCCGGCCATGCCAAGCCTCCCGCGACCGCGGCCCGATCGCGCGCCTCTGCCATGCCCTTGTCCAGTGATGACTGGATGCTCCAGCTGCCACTGGATCGTGCCGGCGTGAGCTCGCCCGCGGCCAGCGAGGCCTATTCTTCCACGGACAGGGGCTACATCTCCTCCGCCGGCGACTTGCACGCTTCCTCCGCCGGTGACTTGCAGGCCTCTTCCGCGGTCAACGTTGCGGAGCCCACGGCCGGTCAAAGCCTAGACGAGAGCGACCATGGTTCTGGCTGTTGCTTCTTCTGCTGGAGGTGTCCTCGTCGTGCACGCGGTTGGTGCGGCTCAGACCAGCGCTGGCACTGCCGTCTTCAGCTTCCGCGTCGTGCACCTGATCTGTGCGGCTCGGACCAGCGCCGAGACTTCCGCCTTGCACCTCCACGTCCGCGAGTTGGCTGCTATTGCCGTTGCCACCGCTTCCGCCTGCGTCCTCCGTGCCGTGCGAAGCGTCGTTGCCGCCTCTTCCGCGTCGGCCATTGTTTTGCTCGGCGGCTTCATTTTCTGTCGTTGGTTTGGGAGTTGAAAAGCGATCAAACAGAGCACAAAAAAACTGGAGTAAAATCAAACAAGAGCAATCAGTTCATACCATCGTCGCTCTCCTCGAATACGTAAACGTAGTTCATGTCCTCGGCATGACCATCATATTGATCCTCCACCTCATCCCAGTTGATGGCCGAATTGAGGTCGAAACCAGCCATTGCATTCACATGGCAAGAGAGAGAGAGTGGAGCAAAGAGAGCGAAGGAAGAATTTTTTGCCATTCTGTTCATGGCTGGGGCTGAGATTTATAGACAGAACTTTTCAGTTTTAGCCATGGCGGTAAGCTAAATTTTGAGCTTCTAATCTATGGCGGGCTGTTCAGTTGGAGGGAGTTGGAAATTTTCATCTGCTCCAATTGTTCAGCCATGGCGGTAAACGAATTGCTTTGGCTCCAACTCCACCAGTTTCAAGCCCCGCTGGTGTTCTTCCTGCTCATAGGCCATGCAATGGGTGAGAGATTGGCGTCGATTCCAAGAAGATTTTGCACAGAGGGAGAGGCACGTGCAGAGAGATGCGCATGCATGCAGACTGGGAGAGAGAGGAGGAGAGAGAGACGCGCATGCAGAGAGATGGAGAGAGTGGGCGTGAGAATATATGGCTGCAGGCCAATCGTTTGCATGCAGGGAGTAACTGCCCAGGTCTCCTCGGTAGCAATTCAGGGGCAAAGTAGTCCAAATTTTGCTGAGCTCTCCTCTCCTTGGTATCCGGGCAGGAGCTAAAACGCAAACAAAAAAGGGCCGGAGGGAGTATGTCCTAGCGGTAGCGCGCTTCTCCCAAGACCGCTACTGCTATGCGTAGCCTACCGTTTTAGCAATGGGAATATTAGTGGTAGCGCTTTTCATTTGCACGCGCTACTGCTACTGTTGTATCTGTAGCGCGGTTTTCGCAAGCGCGCTACTGCTATTTAGCACTAGTGCCCATTTTTGACACGCGTTACTGCTAAATTTCTATGTATAAGGTTTTCCCTAGTAGTGCTAAACCGCACCTAAACGATCCCTTACATTCTATAAGATAGTAAAACTTTTACTCCACCGGTCCAGGGATTTGGGTGAAAAGTGGTGGCCGGGAGGAAACGGTTTTTTGGTTAAGTCAAACTTAGCTATAGCGATTTTCACGAAACGCGCTACTGCTATAGCTATGTAATTTCCTTCATATTTCTTATTTCCTTTTCTGTTTCTACAGCGGGGGTCTAGCAAACGCGATGCAACTACGTTAGCTACAGCGCCTCCTACGAACAGACGCTACTGCTACGCCTTTCTCCTTTTTTTGCTTTTTCATTTATTTTCCTCTACATTTTATTTTTTCCTTTCTCCTTTTTCTATTTTCTTTCTTTTTTATTTACTTTTCCTTTTGTTTTTCATTTTATTATATTTCCATTAGCACTAGCGCTCTCCGCGCGAAACACGCTGCTACTTATGTCCTAGCGGTAGCGCGCTTCTCCCAAGATCGCTACTGCTATGCGTAGCCTGCCATTTTAGCAATGGGAATATTAGTGGTAGCACTTTTCATTTGCACGCGCTACTGCTACTGTTGTATCTGTAGCACGGTTTCCGCACGCGCGCTACTGCTATTTAACACCAGCGCCCATTTTTGACACGTGTTAATGCTAAATTTCTATGTATAAGGTTTCCCTAGTAGTGCTAAACCGCACCTAGCCGATCCCTTACATTCTATAAGATAGTAAAACTTTTACTCCACCGACCCCCCCCCCCCCCCCACTTCAACCTGTGGCGCCTAAATAACTCGTGGCGCCCGTGCAACCGAGTAAAACTAGTCCCGCCTTTTTTTCCCACCTGTGTGCCTGTGTCCTTCCTGCCGCCGACGCTCCACGCGCCGCATCGCCACCGATGACCGCCCCCGTCACGGAAGTGGGTAGCCAATGTTAGAGTATATATATAGTCTTTGTATTTACCCCATTATATAAGGGGGTTTCTGCATATTTTTTGTACATGTACATGTATATATATTGGCCTTTGGCCTCATGGGAATACAAGTTGCATATTCTTAACATGGTATCATATTCTAATTTTTTATCACGCGCAACTCAGTGCTTGATCCTCTCCCCTCGCCGCCGTGGTCTCCTTGCCGACTGCCGCTGTTTTTGTCTCTATATGCGATCGTGTTCCTCTGCTCTGGCTGCTGCCTACCACCCCGCTGGCCCACCCTTCCACCTAAACTGCCCCGTCCGGTCAACGCCTGATCCAGGCGGCGGCCCTCCTCAACTTCGCGTTCGCTCCGTGCCCGATCTAGGCGACGGCTCCCATTGTGTCCCTGACCAAATTCAGCGGGCATCTCCTCTCGATCTGGGGTTCAAGCACCACATGTCTCCTCCATCAGTGTGCGTCTAGATCTAACCCAAGTGAGCAGGTGCATGTGGTGAAAATAGAGTTCATGCATGAGTTTAGAGAGCTGCTTGCAAGGCCTTGGCTTTTTGGGGATTTCAACTTGCTAGTTAACCCTACCGACAAGAGCAACTTTGCTGTTAATAGGCGCAAGATGGCCCGGTTCTGGTCCAAGTTAAACACTTTGGAGCTCAAGAAAATGCATCTGAATGGGAGGAGATTCACATGGTCCAATGAGAGGGAGAAACCAACCGTAGAGAAGATTGATCATGTGTTCTGCACGAACTTGTGGGAGGAGGCGCACCCCTCTAGTTTCTTGACGGCTCTGGGTATGGCAATATCAGACCACGGTCCAATTCTGATGGTCTAAACGCGGACATAGCATGGGCAGACACTTCAGATTTGAGGCCTTTTGGCCTCATGCGTAGGATGCTGTATCTGAGGGAGGGAGATGCTAATACTAGTTTCTTCACCAGCATGCCTGACACCAACTAAGGAAGAATGCCATTACAACCTTGTGACAGGAGGGCATTATCTTGACTGGCAGGAGCAAATTGCCACGGTCATAGATGATTTCTATGACAACCTCTTTGGCCAAGCACCAGAACCGGAATACACCTTGGACTTGGGGCTGCTTGGCATCCCATGTAGGGATCTATCGCATTTGGAGGTAGAATTTGTCGAAGAGGAGGTGGAGAAGGTGGTCAAGGCTATGCCTCTGGATAAGGCCCCAGGGCCGGACAGGTTCACAGGCCGTTCCTTCTTCACATGCTGGCACAGCTGTTGTTCCAAATATATACAAGAGAAGTAGGGTTGCGACACAATGGGCCCTATTGGTCCGTATACCCATACATGATTTGTAAGCAGTAACCTTGTGCAATGCTTCCATTTCGCCTACCAATTGTTTTCTAAAATTGTGTGCGGATAATTTTTTTGAAAATGTACTAGAAAAAACATTCAAATATTGCATTACAGACGAAATTAATGTAAAACGTTACTTAGTATTTAGACGGCTTCATTCGAACATTTTAGCCCTTACAAATATATACAAGGTATTCAAAACATCAACATATAATTTGGAACGGAGAGACTAATAATTAACTAATTCGACTGCTCGTGAGAGGAGTTGACGTCGACGTTGCACTGGGTGTCGTCAATGCATGGCTAGCTGGAGCCCAAGGCCCTGGCAACATCGTCGTTCGCACTGCACTTCTTAGTGTCGATCTTCTAATGCTTGGGCTGTTAGAATAAATTTGAGATATACTGTTCATCATCTGAGGATCAAGCAATCACACAAGCACGATATTGAGATTTGTTAACGAAGTTTACCGATATGGCTACATTCCCGGGGCTGACTACGGGCGCTCCTCCTCGTGACACCGTCACAATACCGCACACCGGCCACCCGGGCGACGGCACATGCCGCCGGCTCCCCCTTACGCGCCTGTGCTATTATGTTGGCATAGGTTACATCGTGTGTCTACACCCGCTATATATGAGAGGCCTGGCATACAAGTGTCCTACTAGGACACGACTCCATATTCTATCTAAACACAATACTACTAAGAGTCCAACTATAACCTACCTTGTACACAATATTCGACACAACTCTAACAAACTCCACCTTGGCGAATATTCTCCACCACCTTGAATTCGTCAATGCGTCAAACTTCCATGTACATTGAACTTGAGTTTATCCCATGAGTACCGCTGCCACTCCAAAGACTTCATATGACTCCACCTCCAACTTGTAGTCCCTTCTTTTCTTGACCAGAGTAGTCGAGCAAAATTTAAGTTCCTCCTTACTTTAGTTTGTGCTCCCAACTTCCAGAGTATCCATCCAATACAACCACACACTGATCACTGATCTGCGTGAAAATGAACAACTCATATATTGGGTGTCACACATAAGAGTTATCTGAACTCAAAATCACCGCTCCTTTCTTGACCGCCTGTCTGAAACTTGAAGGAATTTCACCATTGCTTGTAGTCATCCCGAGTCAAATTCGCAGTTATCTCACCACATGTATGACCACCAGAGCCCTGGCCCATCTCCATGCCCTGTGCATACCGGACGCCTCGCCGCTATTACCGCGTCGATCCTCCGCTGTCCTGGTCAAGTCTCAAGGGTCGCGAACCCACACCACTCAACCTTCACTGCAGAGTACCACCAATCATCACCGACCGATGACGAGTTTCACGCTTCCATCAGACCACTAGGCTCCAGTCCGAACTGCATGTCACTCGCTTTTTCCCACTTGCTGAATAGGCTTTGATTCCCTGAATCCTTACACTGTAGCCCCTCAATTCAGCTCCACCTTCAACATGACTCCGTGGTAGATGATCAGTCCACCCTCACGCCCCCGTCGACTCAAGCTCCATGTGTACATCACTTTGAATCAACCCCGCGCCATAGTCTTGTCGAAGCCACACAAGTTCTTAGACCTACGACACGTGTTTCCATGCCCCAGAAGTCGGTCACCATCAGCATCACGCATCTATGTCGCCACTGCCGATCCCGCATCATCTTCTGTACCAACCGACTCGCGTCGATCTGTCAGACTGACAAGTCTGACCCAGGCTCCCAGATCAATCCACAAATTTCCATCCATCTCATGATAATTTCATCTTAGCTGACATGACTCCCCGCAACGCCTTCAAACATCCCTTGTCGCGCCAACAATCTTTCACCCATGTCTGCCATAACCGAGGTTTTCAGTCCCGTTGAACTTCTCCACCTCAAACCGATGCCCGGTGGTGTCACGATTCTTCGTATGACTGACACTATAAAAAAATTAACCGAGCTTCTGTAGCTCTAGGCACAATTCTGATCATAGCAATTGCCTTGTCAATGCCTCCTGCTAATTCCAATGGATGCATATCCCTTGATGGTTTTATTTCGCCGACTGATTTGCCTGCCTATCGTTGCACACCAGGACTCGGTCCTCTTGTTTTTTTTGTCCAAAGAAATCTTCTCACGATGTCTTGGCCATCACGTGCTATTCTGGCCGAGCCTCCGTTGATGTAAAGCCTTGTACAATTGGAGGTGCTTAGGGGAGGTGCTTAGAAAAATAAACCAGGCTTTCCTGAAGCACCGGTGCTTATTTATACAAGGTAGATGCTTAACTAAACGTCTCTTTTATAGAAATAGGCACCGGTGCTTCAGAAAAACTCGGTTTATTTTTCTAAGCACCTCTCTAAGCATCTCCCATTGTGCAAGGCCTAACACAGCTTCATCCTTCCATGCACCCGTGCAATCAGCCGAACGAGCCAGCTCCAAAAGCGTCAGGGCCGCCGACCGCTTAGCCCGCAGCAGCCTTCCAGCCGACCATGTTTGGGCCAGCCCACGCCACGCTGGACCCCCTCCAACACGTGCATCGGGCCCTTCGGTCGCTACCGCACTTGTCCGGCCCGTCGTCCTGCACGTCTCGTACGCTGCTGTTGCTCCAGCTTCAATCAGATCGATCCGATCTGATCTGTCGCTCTGGCACGCGTTACGCCGCCAACGCTTCCACGTTTCAACGTTGCCCACCTGCTACACGAGCTACAGCTTCCGATTGCCTTGCATGTCCATCCCGTCCGGCTGGAAACCGACGACTTCCGCGGCAGAGATCCTCCAAACGGATTCTCATGGCCGTCGTCTTCGCACCGGATCTGATACGATCCATCCTCCAGATCAACACGACCGCCCGCCGCATTATGCAACCTAGCTCATTATACCACTTGTTAGAATAAATCTGAGGCATACCGTTGATCATTCGAGGACCAAGCAATCACACAAGCACGACATCGAGATTTGTTAACGAGGTTCACCAATATGGCTACATCCCCGGAACCTGACTACGGGCGCTCCTCCCCTGAGACCGTTACAATACCGCACACCGGCCACCTGGGCGCCGGCACATGCCGCCGGCTCCCCCTTACGCGCCTGTGCTATTATGTTGGCATAGGTTACATCGTGTGTCTACCACCCGCTATATATGAGAGGCCTAGGATACAAGTGTCCTATTAGGACACGACTCCATATTCTATCTAAACACAATACTACTCAGAGTCCAACTATAACCTACCCTGTACACAATATTCGACACAACTCTAACATGGATGGTGGGGGCAGCATCACCCTTGTGCTCCACATTGCAACGACCCTCCTCCGCCATCCTTTGAGGAGTCTCCGAAGACTTCTGAACCAAAGAGTGCATCTCATAATCACTGATATACAACATCGACGACGAATCGTATGTGTCTGAATTAGTGTCGTCGTCTGAACCGGATAACGAGCCAGGGGCGGGACAACAATGAGGGAGGAGGAGTCGCGTGTGGAGTTAGTCGGCGGCACAATGTCGGGGATCCCGCTGGCATGTGCTGGACCACGCTATTGGGCGGACTGCCCCCTGTCAGCGATGGAATGGACTCGGAATTTGCCATCTCGTGAGGGAATTTATGGACTTGTAGTACACGGCAGGCGGCGGCGACACTCTCTGAATATACATGAGTAGAAAAAGGGTCATTTGTCCCGGTTCATAAGGCCCATCTGTCCCGGTTGGGGAACCGGGACTAAAGGGTCGTTACTAATGCCCTAGGCCTTTAGTCCCGGTTCTTATATTAACCAGGACAGATGGGCCTCCACGTGGCCGCTCTGGCGAACCCAAGCACGAGGGCCTTTGGTCCCGATTGGTAGCACCAACCGGGATCAATAAGCTTCCACGCTCAGCATTTCAGGGGCTGTTTTCTTGTTTGTTTGAAAGGAGGTGGTTTTGGGGTTTTGGGGGTTAATTTAGGTTGATATAGGTAGCTAATAGAGAGATGTGTCCTCTCTTATCTCTGTGCTCCTGCTACTCCTATGCCTAAACATGACTTAGATTGAAGTGAGGCAACATGTGGTGCATGTCGAAAGTAATACTAATCCTAACTTGATCAAGTTCGGATTGTACTACTTTCGACATGCACCACATGCATGTTGCCTTCACTTCAATCCATTCCATATTCATTTCACCCACAGATATATAATAACTCTTCATGCTCGCATCATGCATCATCCTAATAACAAGTCCTACTAATCATCGTCATACAACTTCTACTCGCTATTAATAACAAGTCATACGATCCTCATCCTGATAGTCATCGAACCAACCCCACTTAATTATTCTTAGCACATGATCATCAGTATTAGGTAGGACCTAAATACCCTCTTTAAGGTAAAATAGCATAAAACAATATAGATCTTGACTCTCCATTATGGAGAATGGAGATCATCCTGTCTCCAATTCTTGAGCTTCGCTTCATTTTGCTTCCAAAAACCTCCTTACGACTGTCCATGCATTTTTTTTTCATTTTTTGATTAGCATGTCTCCACTTCTTTGAGAAATCCGGTATGGACAGTTGAGATTCGTAGGATGACCTGGATATATGTTCAAAACACGAAGGTTGCCATTCTGAGACATCAAATGAGGCACACAATCCTCTGGGATTCTCTGTTGAAAAACATAGTAATAACTTCATAGTTAGCAATGATGTACTAGTTTTAGAAGTATACAAAAGATGCACGGATGTCGTAATAGTAAAAAATCTTACCAGGGTATCTCCATGGCAGTTACCGTAGTTCAACACGTGCACTAGTGGCACGTATTGACCATAATGTTGAGGAGTTTGATTGTAGATATTGTAATTCTCAATATCAGTACAAAATCCGACAAGATGATGTTTCTCCTGATAAGTTAATTCGGAGCCATCGATGTAGTGGGTTTTGTCTACCATCTCCCGCACATTCTTTAAAGAATGAAAATAAGCTGTCAATGGAAATAAGCTGTCAACTATTTTGAAATAAACAATATAAATTAGCTACTAACTATGTTTGAGAAACTCACATAGCGAGAAGGCGTATCAACAAGGACCTAAATGTCCATATTGTCTTGCTCGATTTCAGGATCACCAAGATCCATAGTGACAAGCATACCCTCATCAAAACCATACATCTTGCAAAGTGCTTCCCATTTTTTGCAACCAAAATAGGTTACGCTCTCAGAATTGTACATCTTTACTTCAAAATCCACGTCATGATGAGTCCTTAGGTGAATTTTCTTTGTTTCGAAACTTTCATGGTCTTCAAAATCCATCCTCTCTAAAACATAGCGTCTTGCATGACATGGGATAAGCTACTTGAATTGTAAAAGATGAAAATTACACGTTGAAATAGTTGTAGTCATGCTTAATTACGAAAAAACACTTGTCGTCGTTGCGTACCGTTTCAACATCGAAGGTCTCCTTGAGCTTAATGCTGAAGCGCCGATCATCGTCCAGGTGAGGCCTGTCGCACAGACCTCGATCGTCATGGCACCAGCTGCACTCTCCCGGGAGACTTTCGTCGTCTGATGACGACATTTCCTACGTTCATAATTCAAAGATTAAACTTGTACAATTAAATATATGTACTACAAAAACTAAATTAGATCATTATTATTCATCACGCGCTGACTATCGGTCTGTCGTGTCTTTTCTTGAAAACTCTCAGCTCACGTGGTGTATATATTCGACTCTCGGTGATGGTCGCTCCTCACTTCGTCCCCGAGTGCATTAGACCAAAATCTCTAGCACACGGGAACGAAGGAGAAGCGACCCCCACGACAACAGTCGGGATTCTTCGTCCTCTCATATATATATATGGTGGAACTCTTCCTCACTGATTCCTCTCTGACATTTGCGACCGTCGGTGATGGTCGTTACTCCTTCTTCCCCTAGTGCATAACAAAGGTCTAGCACCCGGAGAAGAAGAAGAAACGACCCCCACGACAACAGTCGGGATTCTTCGTCCTCTCATATATATATGGTGGAACTCTCCCTCACTGATTCCTCTCTGACGTTTGCGACCGTCGGTGATGGTCGTTACTCCTTCTTCCCCTAGTGCATAACAAAGGTCTAGCACCCGGAGAAGAAGAAGAAACGACCCCCACGACAACAGTCGGGATTCTTCGTCCTCTCATATATATATGGTGGAACTCTCCCTCACTGATTCCTCTCTGACGTTTGCGACCGTCGGTGATGGTCGTTACTCCTTCTTCCCCTAGTGCATAACAAAGGTCTAGCACCCGGAGAAGAAGAAGAAACGACCCCCACGACAACAGTCGGGATTCTTCGTCCTCTCATATATATATGGTGGAACTCTCCCTCACTGATTCCTCTCTGACGTTTGCGACCGTCGGTGATGGTCGTTACTCCTTCTTCCCCTAGTGCATAACAAAAGCTGCACGTAATATGGAATAAACCGGAAATTAAACCACTCACACTCACGATTTAAAGGAAACAGTCCTATATAATTGGGTCTGCTGTTCGGTTCATGGGTACTCAAAGGCCTCCACGCCGGCACGATGCGGGCTCCCATCGGCCTCGGATGCTCCTGCAGGGCGGAGGCGACGTCGCCGAGGACGCTGTCACCAACAAGGATTTCCGTTTGGTTGTGATGGGTTGCCGTGGGTGGACGACACTTTGGGCTGCACTAGGTCGCCTTGGTGAACAGCGCTGCTGGACGACGAGACACCGACGAGCCGGATGTCCCTCCACGAACAGAAGCGACCAGGTCGACCTTCCAAAGCTGCCGAAGACAATGGTGCGCGGAGCGGCGGCTCTTGTAATCACGCTCATGGCCCCGGCATCGCCTAGCTCATCGGTGTGGCCTATCGTGGATGCCTCCTACATGAACAAAGTCCGGCCACTTGTTGGTGATGCAGCCCGTGCACACCTCGCCTCCCCTGTGCTTCTGCCAGTTCTGCTCCTCCGCGGCTATCACTCGAGCGTCTCAACGCGGCTCTACTGCGGCAACGAGGCATCCCATCCCTAACCTCTCTCAGAGACCCAAGGCGTCCATGTGTTTCTAATTTATATCGTCGAACAACAATACGAGATTGATCTTGCCACCGTTGAAGAGTTCAAGCGCGGGCAACGGAGCGAGGTTGATCAGGACCTTGTCGCACCTATCTATAGAGATTTCCTCATGGCTCATGCTTTTTTACTTCGCTAGCTGCATGCATGTCCCTGGCTGCTCTTCACGCACTGTAGGCAGCCGAAGTGCCGAACCTGTGACAGGGGCTCAAGGGGCAGTCAGGGGTAAAGGAAGGCCCCCACACCATGGAGGTCGTAGTCAACATCGGGGACGTCGAACGGTCGGACTGTGATTTTGTCCGCGCTCCCTGACGTCCTGGCTTGCTGGATCCTGGATCTCAGGTTCTCTTGCACATTTGCATAAGTCCATACTCAACAGCTCTCTTTTCACTCCTCGCTTCCATCCATGGGCACCACCAGATTTTGTGCCTCCAGTCTGTGTTCTTCAATTGCGCCAGCGATCGGTGTTCCAACTGTTATCGGCAAACTCTCCAGTCTCGGCTGATTGGTGCAGTCCTTCAGTTTGTGCTTGCGCCAGAATCGTGGTGTTTTGATGGCTGCTACTGGCAAAATATCCAATGCTGACTGATTAGTGCAACCCGCGGTGTGTCTAGCTTCCTGGAGGTTCACGCAATTTCAGCATCAATGCCATTATATTAATTTGTATGATATTCCCCATGGTTTTGTAGGTTCATACGCAAGGCGTCGCACTTTGTAGATGTATGGATATGTCAATGTTCAGTGACTATGATGAACTCAAAGCTGAGCTAGACAAGATGTCAGAATTTGACGCTGAATTAATTACTTCAAACAGAGAGGCAGATTGTGTATACTGATAATTAGGGTGACATGATGCTGGTGGGAGATGATCCGTGGGAGTAAGCCACCTACCTTGGTGCTTGCTTTGATATGTATGAAGCAAAAATGCCCTTCATATTATTTACTACTTCCTGGTAAACTTCTATCAGAAGTTTTAGCTTACACTATTTTGTGAGCAGAGAACACTACAGCATAGTCATGATTTTCATTTACACCAAGAAGAAGATCCAGAAGACGAGATGTACAAGGAAATATGGCAAGACTAACGTCGATAATGATGACACTTTGGTGTATAATTCTATTCCCTTCAAATCACAATGTACAATCTTGACTGGAGTGTTTGGCTATATGTTTCCCTGAAGAAGATGACTGTACGATTGTGTGTATTGAGTTGATGGTCGTTGCTGTAGATTAACATTTCTCGCATCAAGATTCTTTGCCTGATGCTAGAGAATGAAAATGTATGTACTAGAACAGGATTCGTGAAAAATATGTCTTTCTCATTGTAATAATTTCAGTCTGCTACTTCGTTCATCAATTTTTCTGGCATATAAACTTACATTTCATCTCAAAGCTATATCATACTGAGCTCTCTACAAGTTAGAATTGTCCAAAACAGTTTATGAACATTGTATATCATGTGTTTGCTCTTTTAATTAAATCTGAAATGTACTGGATGCAGGTTGGCTACCTTTCGCCGTGCGTTAAGCCAGCATTGTGTGGTGTCGACATGGATAAGAGATGCCATGTGTTCTTTTGACTTCATAAAGATGGTGACTACAATTTGTTCTGATTCAGAGAACTCAAATAGTGTTGGTAGGCGCTAATGATTTCAGACTATGATATCCTTTCTGGCACATCTTCTTGTGACCTCGTACCTGAAGTTCTCAAACTGAAAGATAATATTCGCATGAAGACATACTTAAGTATATGGTTGTGGTAGTTTCTGTTTGTGGGCTGGGCACCGTGGCGGTGGAGCCGAAGCAGAGGTGTTGGTGGTTCCCTGATCCAACTTTAACTGGCATCTCTTCATATTGTTGCATTCAGTGTCAACTTGCTCTAAAATTGGTTTGCTGAAATTATAGGTAACAAAGTTGAGGAAGTGTGTTCTGAGCAGCATTACACATAACAAAAATGTTGCCTTTGGTGACACTGTGACAGCAGTGCATTGTGACGAGCTGGTGTCTGAATTGCTCAGCATCTCTTTCCAAATACGATTTGGTTGCTCCTTTCGTCCCCACACATGCTTTGGAGATTGTTAATGGTTACTCGCAAGATTTTTTTCAAGCAACTTGACTAGCAAGAAAATAGGTCAGAAGTCACTCAAAATAATCATCTATTACTGTCATTCGCACCTAAGGGAATGTAAAGTATGATGTTGGGCTGACACATCAGTGTTTTGTGGATTTGTTAATCAAACATTTCCCATGGAATATTTCTTTTGTCCCTGTATATGAATATTTTTGTGTGATGGTTACGATACGTAAGTGTTAGTGTTTTTTTTTCTGAGAGCGTGTGTGTTGTGTAGGTCAAGTCCTTTTATGGGCAAAGCCCAATTAGTGCAAAAAACATGTTGTCAGTCATCACAAAATCAAACATATTGTCTTCAGAAAAAGTTTCCCTCTTAATAAAAAATTTGAAAATAGTTGCGATTCTTTTAAAAAAAGTACACCAAAATAACTTTGGGTTTTTTTGAACAAAAAAATGAAATCATTTGATAGACTATCCAATGCATTACCACTCTTCCATCTGATAAAAGTGTGGAGTTGAAGTAGGTCCTGACGAAAGACGTTAGCGTGGCTTCTTCGTGTCCACACTTCACGGTTCGAAAAGCAATACTCGGAGTAACCTTATTTCTGATGTTTGTCAAAATTGGATATAATAAACGTTGTGCAATGACACACGGAGCACGTGGAATAATTTTTCGCCCATTGCAACGTACGGGCATGTGCCAATACAAGAATACCCCTTATAAAGCAACGCACATTCTACAACATTTTAGCTATACATTGTAAAATCCATAATAGATACACATATTAAAGGTTGTAGATATGCGTTGCAGATTTACATCTCTTGACCCTATCGTGGGACATATACCAAAAAAATAGGGAAGGAGAGAGAGATGCGCCAGAAACAGATCCCCCGATGCCCCTCCTCGTATAGCATGCTAATAATGGCATATTTTAAGTGCCACTGTATTTTATCCTAACACACTTTTTTTCATTGGTTTGTTGCTGCGTCCTGGAGTGCTCTGGTTTCTGGCGTTGCGATGTGCTCGATGCGAACCGCCAGGGTCCTTCATGCCGCTGCGCGGGCTAACTAGCTTCCCTCTTTGTACAAGACAAGCCAGAACAAATCCTAGTCTATCTCGTCTTTCCTAATAAACATTATACTCAACAAGTGGCGGCCGGAGCTGTCGATCAGCGAGAGGTGTGCAATCATGGGGTGCGCCGCCATCGAGAAAGGGGCGGCTAGGGAGGGAAGCTTCCTATGGAACTCATCTCGGCAGTGTTGACGACAAGGGAAGAAGCAGGCTTTGGCCCTAGCTATTTTTGTCTGCCAATTTGTCTTCGATATGCCTGCTGACAAGTTTCGGTCTTCCCCATCGAGAGCGCCACGCGAAGCTTCGCTTTCTTATCGGTATCATGTGACATGTCTAAGTCAAGATTCCCAAGGCTTTTGTAGAGGTGGTGAAAGTCATGGCGGCCACGATTGAAGTCTTGAAGCTTTGGAGGAAGGGTGTATTGTATGCGATGAACATTGTGTGCTAGGTGATTTGGGACATGTAACAGCAGCCTCGGCAAGCGTGGGTGGCAGCACTAGTGGACTACATTTTTGGTGGTGCTTCTCCAGTACCGAGTCTCGATTCTCAAGGTGAAAACCATTCTCTGCCTTTATGTTGGGGAACGTAGTATTTCAAAAAAATTCCTACGATCATGCAAGATCTAACTAGGAGATACATAGCAACGAGAGGGGAGAGTGTGTCCACGTACCCTCGTAGAACGAAAGCGGAAGTGTTTAGTAACACGGTTGATGTAGTCGAACGTCTTTGTGATCCAACCGATCAAGTACCGAACGCACGGCACCTCCGTGATCTGCACACGTTCAGCTCGGTGACGTCCCTCATACTCTTGATACAGCTGAGGCCGAGGGTGAGTTCCGTCAGCACGACGGCGTGTTGACGGTGATGATGAAGTTACCGACGCAGGGCTTTGCCTAAGCTCTACATCAATATGACCGAGGTGTAAAACTGTGGAGGGGGGCACCACACACGGCTAAAGATCAACTTGTGTGTCTATGAGGTGCCCCTGTCCCCCGTATATAAAGGAGGGAGGAGGAGGAGGGCCGGCCTCAAGGGGCGCGCCCAAGGGAGGGATTCCTACTCCTTGTAGGAGTAGGTTTCCCCCTTTCCTAGTCCTAGTAGGAGAAGAAGGAAGGAGAGCAAGAAGAGAAGGAAAGGGGGGGGCTAGCTGTTGGGGATAGTTGCAGAAATTAAAAAAATTCTACGCATCACCAAGATCAATCCATGGAGAGAATAGCAATGAGAGAGAGGGGAGTGTATCTTCATACCCTTGAAGATCGAGAAACGGAAGCATTACTAGAACACAGATGAGGGAGTCCTACTAGCGGCGATTCAAATCGCGGAAGATCCGATCAAATGCCGAATGGACGGCGCCTCCGCGTTCAACACACATACAGTCCGGGGACGTCTCCTCCTTCTTGATCCAGCAAGGGGAGAGTAGAAGTTGAGGAAGAGCTCCGGCAGCACGACGACGTGGTGGTGGAGCTTGCGGTTCTCCAGCAGGGCTTCGCCAAGCACTACGGAGGAGGAGGAGGTGTTGGGGAGGGAGAGGGCTGCGCCAGGGGAAGGGGTGCGGCAGCCCTCCCACCTCCCCTCTATTTATAGGGGCAAGGGAGAGGGGGGCCGGCCCCCTCCAGATGGATCTAGAGGGGGGGCGGCGGCAAGCGGGTTGGCTTGCCCCCCAAGCCAAAGGGGCCGCACTACTAGGGAAAACGTTATACACAAAACATTAGCAGTAGCGCGGGCTAAAAACGCACATTGGTGCTAATTAGCAGCAGCGGTGTTTTAAACCGCGCTACAGATACAGTTATAGCAGTAGCGCGCCCGAGTACAAAAGCGCTACTACTAAAATTCCCACGGCTTAGCCGATAGGCTACACATAGTAGTAGCGATCTACGTAGAACTGCGCTACCGCTACTTGTTTTGTAGCAGCGCTTTTACGAACAAAGGCGCTACTGCTAACGAAAATAAAATTAAATGGAAAGCAAATAAAAATAGAAGGAATAGCAATAGCGCTTGTTAAGAAACAAACTATAGCTACTGTAGCAGAAGCGCACTTCCTGGAACGCGCTACTGCTACTTTTAACTTAACCGCGCGGTTCGTTCTTCCCCCACGGCCACTTCCCCCAAATCCCTACTCCTCCGCTGTCGCCGCCCTGCATCGCTGTCGGCCACCGCGCGTGACCCGTCGCTCTCCGCACACCCTCGACGCCGCCCCCACCCCCGACTGCGACCTCGACGCCGCCCCCGACCCCGACCTCGACGCCCCCTACATCGCCGCCCTCAGCCGTGCGCCCGCCGCCCAGACCCTGACCCCGTCCCCGACCTCGACACCGCGAGCCCCTCTCCCTAACTCTGCCAGCGCCAGAGGTGAGCACGCCCTCCTCCTCCTCCCTTACCTCTGCCTAGCTAGGTTCTTAGGGTTAAATTTCAGAGTTCATCTAATTAGTTAGGGTTCATCAAACTAGATGCTAATTATGGCAGTAGTTGTTAAATAGAATTAGTTTTAGAGTTCATCGAATTAGTTAGGGTTAAATTTTAGAATTCATCAAATTAGTTAGGGTTAAATTTTAGAGTTCATCAAATTAGTTAGGGTTCATTAAATTTTAGAGTTCATCAAATTAGTTAGGGTTAAATTTTAGAGTTCATCAAATTAGTTAGGGTTCATTAAATTTTAGAGTTCATCGGTTAGGCTTAAATTTTAGAGTTCATCTAACTAGTTTTTTTTACTATTTTTAGTAAGTGTTTAATAGAATTAGTAAGAAAATTTATATAACTAGTTGAAATAGTTTATTTTTAGTATAAACTAGTTTATTTTTATTCATAGTAAGTGCTTAATTGAACTAGTTGAGTTAATACAACTATTTTATTTTTAGTACGAAAATTAATAGAACTAGATTACTTTTTTAGTTAAAGCAATTATTCCTGCATCGACGTCGACGATGCCTATCCCGCATCCTCGTCGTCGAGTCGGCAGAGGACACCTGCGTCACCAGATGGGTCATGTCCGGGACTGCGCTCCGCCGGGGTGGTACTAAGAGGCGCTACCTACCGGGGGGCGCAGGTTGGTGAGGAGTCAGCCCGTCGTTGACCCGAACCTTTTTTTGGTGGCGGTCGCGTGGGCCAGTGACGGTCCAGAGGTTCGAGGACCCCGCGGAGGTGGTGTGTCACCGTGTCAGTGAGGAGGACGCGCACGTCCGTCACTACTTGTCTGCGTTGGAGCACAGTTCTCCAATACCTGGCAGGTTCTCCAGGGATCTCACTTAGCTATGATCCTGTGATGGTTCCTTCTCAGTGGGTGTCCACCGTCCGCGCCGATACTCGTCGTGCGCTAGGGTTTTAGTTGTATTAGTGATGTTATATGTGTGATCCTATTCGGGATGTATTAGTGATAATATTCGATGATGTACGGACGCATGAGATGATTTACTTTTGCTTATTGAATGCATGCTAATTTGAATGCTTACTTATTTTACGATTTGGTTTTGCTTATTGAATGCTCATGTCAATATGAGTCCTATAAGATATTTTGAAGTGTATATCTTGTGTTGCTAAAATAGGATATGTGCTTGCCCAAGTGACCGGTCATGTTTGCAGGTTACACCTCCGAGTGGCCTATGTTTTGCTGGAGTGTTGATTCATTTCCGTTCCGGCAAATTTCAGGCGCTCGATATGTCCTATTTTAGCAAAGGTCATGCCGTGAATTTTGGCATGACTTGTGCCAGAATATGTAGGAAATATCGAGTGTCCCTGATTTGTGTGTTGAGTATCCTGGTAGTTGTCTTCGATCGATTTCAATTAATGTTTCAACTATGAACATAGGAAATGTCTGACGACGAAAAGGATTTCGGTATTTGCAAGTACTGCGAAGACGAGCGCGGCATGTGCGACGGAATCTTCCTAGATGACGATAGGCGCTTCAGCATCAAGCTGGACGAGAACTTCGAAGTGGATACAGTAAGTCACAACGGCAAGTCTTTTTTCGTAATGAAGCATGACATCTCCTTCATTTGCTTCAACTTATAATTTAATTTTTTTACTATTCTACTAGCGTATCCCCTGCCATGCAAGAGTTTTTGTCTTGGATAAGATAGGTTTCAGTCGTACTATGGAGGTAAAGAAAGTTTACTTGAATACCGAGCATGGTTATATTTTCCACACAAAATTATACAACGAAGACGACTACACCTATTTTGGATGCAAAACATGGCGAGCACTATGCAAGACTTATGCATTTGAGCCTGATATGGTTATCACCTTTGATATTCGTCCGGAAGATGATATTGAAGGTAATACCGACATCTGGGTCGATGTGCAGATGCCTCCAGTTATACTATTATGTGAGTTTCTTAACCATATTTATGTCTTTGATATTGTTTATTCAAAAATAGTTGACAACTAATTTCTATTGTCAGCTTATTTCCGTTCAAGCAAACATGACCAGTGCTCGGTAGACAGGACCTACTACTGTCCCGGAGCTGAACTAAACTGCGAGGAGCTAAGTCATTATGTTTCATGGCTTCAGGATCTTGATACTGTCAAGACAAATTTTCTTCCTGCACTTAGAAATGTTAGTACTGAAAACTTGCGACCAATAGTGTTTGTACTGAACTACGGTCACATCTATTTAGGAAAGATGGTAAGATTTTTACTATTTGTCCTCAGTTCATCTTTTGCATACATTATTTTTTAAGCTAAACTTCATTGCTAAGTATGTTAGTATACGATGTTCTTCAATAGGGACTCCCGATGAATGTTGTGCCTAATTGGATCGAGACTAAAGGTACCATGAATATTGTTAGCTTACGGCCAAGATATCCTACAATGCACTTTAGTGCATTCAGGATTTCTAATAGCGAGGAATGCTTAATAGTTAAAAACTGCAGCAAAATTGTGAATGATCGCAGAGAAGTACTAGGGGGCAGCAATCAAAAGCGCAGCCCACGATTAGGAGACAGGTTCATCTGCATGCTCCAACTTGATGAAGGAGGAGTGCTATACATGTTTTATGTTATTTTACCTGAGAGAGAGAGCAGCAGGAGTGATTAGCTAGCTAGAAATGAGTTTGAAGATGATGATGTGCTACACTATGACTATGATGATTAAATAGCTAGTGTTCGTGGTAATGACTATGATGATTATTATTAGCTAGTGTTGGTGGTGATTAGATAGCTATCGCAGCTAGTGTTGGTGATGACTATGACTATGGTGATTAAATAAATATTGTTGGTGGTAATAAATATGATGATGATTAAATAGCTTGTGCTGGCGGATTAGATTGAAGTGGATGCAACATGTGGTGCACATCGAAAGTACTACTAGTCCAAACTAGATTAAGTTTGAATTAGTAGTATACTTTTGACATGCACCACATATTGCCTCCACTTGAACCTAATCCACCTTCATTTGACACACTGTTATGGACATAATGATATAAACCTCATAATTGGTATTGTACCAAAATTTGTATAACGTCGTATAAATACACTAAAAATGAAAAAAAGTGTACTAGTAGCAATGGATAAGAAACACGCTACAACTAGTTAGCTTAGCAGCAGCGCGGGACAGAATAAGCGCTGCCGCTATGTGTCTTAGCAGTAGCGCTTGTCGCACGCGCTACTGCTAAGTAATAGCTATAGCGCCTTATTGGTAGCGCGGCTGCCCGCGCTACTAGTGGGATTTAAACCCGCGCTACTACTAGGGTTTTCCCTAGTGGTGGGGGCGCCCCCTTTAGGGTTTCCCCTAAACCCTAGGCGCATGGGCCCTAGGGGGGTTTGGCGCCCAGCCCACCTAGGGACTGGTTCGCCTCCATATTCAGCCCATAGGGCCCTCCGGGGCAGGTGGACCCACCCGGTGGATCCCCGTAACCCTTTCGGCGGTCCCGATACAATACCGATAAACCCCCGAATACTTTCGGTGACCAAATAAGGACTTCCCATATATAAATATTTATCTCCGGACCATTCCGGAACTCCTCGTGACATCCGGGATATCATCCGAGACTCCGAGCAACATTCGGTAACCGCATACTAATTCCCATAACAACTCTAGCGTCACCGAACCTTAAGTGTGTAGACCCTACGGGTTCGGGAACCATGTAGACATGACCGACACATCTCTCTGGCCAATAACCAACAGCGGGATCTGGATACCCATGTTGGCTCCCACATGTTCCACGATGATCTCATCGGATGAACCACAATGTCGGGGATTCAATCAATCCCGTATATAGTTCCCTTTGTCAATCGGCACGTTACTTGCCCGAGATTCAATCGTCGGTATACCAATACCTCATTCAATCTCGTGAACGGCAAGTAACTTTACTTGTTCCGTAATGCATGATCCCGTGACTAACTGTTTAGACACATTGAGCTCATTATGATGATGCATTACCGAGTGGGCCCAGAGATGCCTCTCCGTCATACGGAGTGACAAATTCCAGTCTCGATTCGTGCCAACCCAACAGACACTTTCGGAGATACCCGTAGTGCACCTTTATAGCCACCCAGTTACGTTGTGACGTTTGGCACACCCAAAGCATTCCTACAGTATTCGGGAGTTACACAATCTCATGGTCTAAGGAAAAGATACTTGACATTAGAAAAGCTTTAGCAAACAAACTACACGATCTTCTGCTATGCTTAGGATTGGGTCTTGTCCATCACATCATTCTCCTAATGATGTGATCCCGTTATCAACGACATCCAATGTCCATGGTCAGGAAACCGTAACCATCTATTGATCAATGAGCTAGTCAACTAGAGTCTCACTAGGGACATGTTGTGGTCTATGTATTCACACATGTATTACGATTTCCGGATAACACAATTATAGCATGAACAATAGACAATTATCACGAACAAGGAAATATAATAATAGCCATTTTATTATTGCCTCTAGGGCTTATTTCCAACAGTCTCCCACTTGCACTAGAGTCAATAATCTAGTCACATTGTGATGAATTGAACACCCATAGAGTTCTGGTGTTAATCATGTTTTGCTCATGGAAGAGGTTTATTCAACAGATCTACGACATTCAGGTCCGTATATACTTTACAAATATGTATGTCTCCATCTTGAACATTTTCACGAATGGAGTTGAAGCGACGCTTGATATGCCTGGTCTTCTTATGAAACCTAGGCTCATTGGCAAGGGCAATAGCTCCAGTGTTGTCACAGAAGAGAGTCATCGGGCCCGACGCATTGGGAATAACTCCTAGGTCGGTAATGAACTCCTTCATCCAGATTGCTTCATGTGCTGCCTCCGAGGCTGTCATGTACTCCGCTTCACATGTAGATCCCGCCACGACGCTTTGCTTGTAACTGCACCGGCTGACTGCCCCACCATTCAAAATATACACGTATCCGGTTTGTGACTTGGAGTCATCCAGATCTGTGTCGAAGCTAGCATCGACGTAACACTACTAGGAAAAAGCCTACTAGTGGCGCACCTGTTTTGGCTACTAATGGCGCACTACAGGTGCGCCACTAGTACCACACCATTAGTATTTTTTACTAATGGCGCACCACAAGTGCGCCATTAGTATTTTTTACTAATGGCGCACCACAAGTGCGCCATTAGTATCTAGTATACTAATGGCGCACCATATAGAAGTGCGCCATTACTATCAATTTTCTTTAAAAAAAATTGAGAATTTTTTTTCAATTTTTTTCGTTTTTTTCTTAATCTCGGGTCACTATTGCTTAATCTTGAGTCAATATGCTTAATCTTGAGTCAATATGCTTAATCTCAAGTCAAATCACACTCTGTGGTCAAACTTCCCGGAAGGTCACCTATCCTCACACTACTCCAGCCCGAAAACGCTTAACTTCGCAGTTATATCCAACCCCAGCACCAGCTCAATTCACAGTCACTTGTTGATATATCTATCATATCAATCCTATTAAACCTTGTTGATGTCTAAGACTTTGTTCATGTTCATGAGCATGATGAAATTTTGAAAAAATATTTCAAACTTCTCGGTCATATTACGTATCATATTTTGAAAAAAAAATCAAAATCTTTTTTTTGAAACCAATTTTTTTCTGTTACTAGTGGCGCACCTAGCAAATGGTGCGCCACTAGTAAGTTTGAATTTTTTTTTCATTTTTCCCCCTCTAGATCTTAAAAGCCCCGTATCTTTCGTTCTGTTAGGTTTTTGGGGATTTTGAAGATGTTGAAAGACGTTCTCCTAGTTCAATTCAGATGTAACTTTTCGAGTAGATGATTTTTCATATAAAAAACTTTTTAATCCGAGTTCGTATGCAAAAGTTATGCCCATTTTACTAAATTCCAGATAGATTTTGCAAATAAAGTCGAAATTCATATTTGGAAACTTATTTTTTTTATTTTTTTGACATTTCCATCATTTTCTTTT
Organism: Triticum urartu; assembly: GCF_003073215.2. Taxonomy (NCBI): domain Eukaryota; kingdom Viridiplantae; phylum Streptophyta; class Magnoliopsida; order Poales; family Poaceae; genus Triticum; species Triticum urartu. Next base: position 27,163,571 of record NC_053022.1, read on the forward strand.
ATTTTTTAAAAAACTGAAAAGGCGGTCAGGGGTGGTGCGCCATTAGTAACCCTGGTGCTAAATATATTACTAATGGCGCACCTGGTGTGTGGTGCGCCATTAGTAGTTTTGAAAAAAAAAATTGTTAGTAATGGCGCACCAGTGGACAGTGCGCCATTACAAGTTAACAATTTTTTTTATTTTTTTTTCAAAACTACTAGTGGCGCATGGTGGGTGTGGTGCGCCATTACTATGTCAACTAGTAATGGCGCACTATCCCATGATGCGCCATTACTAACATTTTTTTTTTATTTTTTTTTCAAAACTACTAATGGCGCACCACACACCAGATGCGCCATTAGTAATATATTACTAATGGTGCACATGTATCTGGTGCGCCACTGCTATATAGCAGTGGCGCATCACATACACGGTGCGTCACTAATGTTCATATCATCTATAGCCCTTTTTCTAGTAGTGTAACCCTTTACGACGAGCTCTTCGTCACCTCTATAAACGAGAAACATATCCTTAGTCCTTTTTACGTACTTCAAGATGTTCTTGACCGCTGTCTAGTGTTCCATGCCGGGATTACATTGGTACCTTCTTACCAAACTTACGGCGAGGTTCACATCAGGTCTGGTACACAGCATGGCATACATAATAGACCCTATGGCCGAGGCATAGGGGATGACACTCATCTTTTCTCTATCTTCTGCTGTGGTCGGGCATTGAGTCGTGCTCAATCTCACACCTTGCAATACAGGCAAGAACCCCTTCTTGGACTGATCCATATTGAACTTCTTCAATATCTTGTCAAGGTATGTGCTTTGCGAAAGACCAATGAGGCGTCTCGATCTATCTCTATAAATCTTGATGCCTAATATGTAAGCAGCTTCTCTAAGGTCCTTCATTGAAAAACACTTATACAAGTAGGCCTTTATGCTTTCCAAGAATTCTATATCATTTCCCATCAATAGTATGTCATCCACATATAATACGAGAAATGCTACAAAGCTCCCACTCACTTTCTTGTAAACACATGCTTCTCCATAAGTCTGTGTAAACCCAAATGCTTTGATCATCTCATCAAAGCTAATGTTCCAACTCCGAGATGCTTGCACCAGCCCATAGATTGCGCGCTAGAGCTTGCATACCTTGTCAGCATTCTTAGGATCGACAAAACCTTCCGGTTGCATCATATACAATTATTCCTTAAGGAAACCATTAAGGAATGCCATTTTGACGTCCATTTGCCATATCTCATAATCATAGAATGCGGCAATTGCTAACATGATTCAGACGGACTTCAACTTCGCTATGGGTGAGAAGGTCTCATCGTAGTTAACCCCTTGAACTTGTCGATAACCCTTAGCGACAAGCCGAGCCTTATAGATGGTCACATTACCATCCGCGTATGTCTTCTTCTTAAAGATCCATTTATTCTCTATGGCTCGCCGATCATCGGGCAAGTCTTTCAAAGTCCGTACTTCGTTTTCATACATGGATACTATCTCGGATTTCATGGCTTCAAGCCATTTGTTGGAATCCGGGCCCACCATCGCTTCTTCATAGTTCAAAGGTTCACCATTGTCTAACAACATGATTTCCAGGACAGGGTTGCCGTACCACTCTGGTGCGGAACATGTCCTTATGGATCTACGAATTTCAGTAGCAACTTGATCTAAAGTTTCATTATCATCATCATTTACTTCCTCTCTAGTCGGTGCAGGCACCACACAAACATCTTCCTCAGCTGCGCTACTCTCCGGTTCAAGAGGCAATACCTCATCAAGTTCTACTTTCCTCCCACTTACTTCTTTCGAGAGAAACTCTTTCTCTAGAAAGGATCCATTCTTGGCAACAAAGATCTTGTCTTCGGATATGAGGTAGAAGGTATACCCGATTGTTTCCTTAGGGTATCCTATGAAGACGCACTTTTCCGACTTGGGTTCGAGCTTTTCAGGTTGAAGTTTCTTGATGTAAGCACACATCCCCAAACTTTCAGAAACGACAGCTTAGGTTTCTTCCCAAACCATAATTCATACGGTTTCGTCTCAACGGGTTTCGACGGAGCCGTATTTAAAGTGAATGCGGCAGTCTCTAAAGCATAACCCCGAAATGATAGCGGTAGATCGATAAGAGACATCATCGATCGCACCATATCCAATAGAGTTCAATTATGACGTTCGAACACACCATTACGCTGAGGTTTTCCAGGCGGCGTGAGTTGTGATACAATTCCATATTTCCTTAAGTGCGTGCCAAATTCGTGACTCAAATATTCTCCCCCACGATCTGATCGTAAGAACTTTATTTTCCTGTCACGATGATTCTCTACCTCACTCTGAAATTCCTTGAACTTTTCAAAGGTCTCGGACTTGTGTTTCATTAAGTAGACATACTCATATCTACTTAAGTCATCAGTGAGGGTGAGAACATAATGATAGCCACCGCGAGCCTCAACGTTCATTGGACTGCACACATCAGTATGTATGATTTCCAATAAGTTGGTTGCTCGCTCCATTGTTCCGGAGAATGGAGACTTGGTCATTTTTCCCATGAGGCATGGTTCGCACGTGTCAAATGATTCATAATCAAGAGACTCCAAAAGTCCATCTGCATGGAGTTTCTTCATGCGTTTGACACCAATGTGACCAAGGCGGTAGTGCCACAAATATGTGGGACTATCATTATCAACCTTATATCTTTTGGCATTCACACTATGAATATGTGTAACATCACGTTCGAGATTCAATAAGAATAAACTGTTGACCAGCGGGGCATGACCATAAAACATATCTCTCATATAAATAGAACAACAATTATTCTCAGATTTAAATGAGTAGCCATCTCGCATTAAACGAGATCCAGATTCAATGTTCATTCTCAAAGCTGGCACTAAATAACGATTATTGAGGTTTAAAACTACCCGTAGGTAAATGTAGAGGTAGCGTGCCAACGGCGATCACATCGACCTTGGAACCATTCCCGACACGCATCGTCACCTCATCGTTCGCCAGTCTCCGCTTATTTCGCAGCTCCTATTTTGAGTTACAAATATGAACAACCGCACTCATATCAAATACCCAGGAGCTACTACGAGTGCTGGTAAGGTACACATCAATGACATGTATATCATATATACCTTTGGTATTGCCAGCCTTTTTATCCGCTAAGTACTTGGTGCAGTTCCGCTTCCAGTGATCGTTTCCCTTGCAACAAAAGCACTCAGTTTTAGGCTTGGGTCCATGCTTTGGCTTCTTCCCGGCAACTCCCTTGGTGTCCTTCTCGAAGTTCTTCTTACCCTTGCCTTTCTTGAAACTAGTGGTTTTATTGACCATCAACACTTGATGTTCCTTTTTTATCTCCACCTCCGCTGATTTCAGCATTGAATATACCTCAGGAATGGTTTTCTCCATCCCCTGCATGTTGAAATTCATCACAAAGATCTTGTACCTAGGTGGGAGTGACGGAAGGATTCTTTCAACGACCGCGTCATCCGAGAGATTAACTCCCAACTGAGATAAGCGATTGTGCAACCCAGACATTTTTAGTATGTGCTCGCTGGCAGAACTATTCCCCTCCATCTTACAATTATAGAACTTGTCGGAGACTTCATATCTCTCAACTCGGGCTTGAGCTTGGAAAACCATTTTCAGCTCTTGGAACATCTCATATGCTCCGTGCTGCTCAAAACGCTTTGGGAGCCCCGATTCTAAGCTGTAAAGCATCCCGCACTAAACCAGGGAGTAATCATCACTACGCGACTGTCAGGCGTTCATAACGTCTTGAGTTGCTGGGAAAACAGGTGCTTCACCTAGCGGTGCTTCAAGGACATATGCTTTCTTGGCAGCTATGAGGATGATCCTCAGGTTACGGACCCAGTCCGTATAGTTGCTACCATTGTCTTTCAGCTTGGTTTTCTCTAGGAACGCGTTGAAGTTGAGGGCAACATTAGCGTGGGCCATTTGATCTACAAGACATGTTATAAATATATTTAGACTAAGTTCATGATAATTAAGTTCATCTAATCAAATTATTTAATGAACTCCCACTCAGATAGACATCCCTCTAGTCATCTAAGTGATTACATGATCCGAGTCAACTAGGCCGTGTTCGATCATCACGTGAGACGGACTAGTCAACATCGGTGAACATCTTCATGTTGATCGTATCTTCTATACGACTCATGCTCGACCTTTCGGTCTCTTGTGTTCCGAGGCCATGTCTGTACATCCTAGGCTCGTCAAGTCAACCTAAGTGTTTCGCGTGTGTAAATCTGGCTTACACCCGTTGTATGTGAACGTAAGAATCTATCACACCTGATCATTACGTGGTGCTTCGAAATGACGAACTTTCACAAGGTGCACAGTTAGGGGGAACACTTTCTTGAAATTTTAATGAGGGATCATCTTATTTACTACCATCGTTCTAAGCAAATAAGATGCAAAAACATGATAAACATCACATGCAATCAAAAGGTGACATGATATGGCCATCATCACTTTGCTCCTTTTGATCTCCATCTTCGGGGCTCCATGATCATCATCGTCACCGGCATGACACCATGATCTCCATCATCATGATCTCCATCATCGTGTCTTCATGAAGTTGTCTCGCCAACTATTACTTCTACTACTACAGCTAATGGTTAGCAATAAAGTAAAGTAATTACATGGCGTTGTTCAATGACACGCAGGTCATATAATAAATAAAGACAACTCCTATGGCTCCTGCCGGTTGTCATAGTCATCGACATGCAAGTCGTGATTCCTATTACAAGAACATGATCAATCTCATACATCACATATCATTCATCACATTCTTCTTGGCCATATCACATCACATAGCATACCCTGCAAAAACAAGTTAGACATCGTCTAATTGTTGTTTGCATGTTTTACGTGGCTGCTATGGGTTTCTAGCAAGAACGTTTCTTACCTACGCAAAAACCACAACGTGATATGCCAATTGCTATTTACCCTTCATAAGGACCCTTTTCATCGAATCCGATCCGACTAAAGTGGGAGAGACAGACACCCGCTAGCCACCTTATGCAACTAGTGCATGTCAGTCGGTGGAACCAGTCTCACGTAAGAGTACGTGTAAGGTCGGTCCGGGCCGCTTCATCCCACAATGCCGCTGAATCAAGATTGGACTAGTAACGGTAAGCATATTGAACAAAATCAACACCCACAACTACTTTGTGTTCTACTCATGCATAGAAACTACGCATAGACCTAGCTCATGATGCCACTGTTGGGGAACGTAGCAGAAATTCAAAATTTTCTACGCATCACCAAGATCAATCTATGGAGTAATCTAGCAACGAGGGGAAGGAGAGTGCATCTACATACCCTTGTAGATCGCTAAGCGGAAGCATTCAAGTGAACGGGATTGATGGAGTTGTACTCGTCGTGATCCAAATCACCGATGATCCTAGTGCCGAACGGATGGCACCTCCACGTTCAACACACGTACAGCCCGGTGACGTCTCCCATGCCTTGATCCAGCAAGGAGAGAGGGAGTGGTTGAGGAAGACTCCATCCAGCAGCAGTACAACGGCGTGGTGGTGGTGAAGGAGCGTGGTACTCCAGCAGGGCTTCGCCAAGCATCGCAAGAGACGAGGAGGGAGAGGGGTAGAGCTGCGCCAAGAAGGAGAGGAACTCGTGTGTCTTGGGCAGCCCAAACCTCAAGTATATATAGGGGAAGGGGAGGGGCTGCGCCCCCACCTAGGGTACCCTCCCTAGGGGTGGCGGCAGCCCCCAAATCCCATCTGGGTGGCGGCCAGGTGGAGGGGAGAGGGAGGCGCACCAGGCATGGGCCCTAAGGCCCATCTGCCCTTAGGGTTTGCCCCCCCTCCTACCCTTAGGTGCCTTGGGCCCTTGTGGGGGCGCACCAGCCCACCTGGGGCTGGTCCACTCCCACACTTGGCCCATGCAGCCCTCCGGGGCTTGTGGCCCCACTTGGTGGACCCCCGGGACCCTCCCGGTGGTCCCGGTACGTTACCGATAAAACCCGAAACTTTTCTGGTGACCAAAACAGGACTTCCCATATATAAATCTTTACCTCCAGACCATTCCGGAACTCCTCGTGACGTCTGGGATCTCATCCGGGACACCAAAAAACATTCGGTAACCACATACAAACTTCCTTTATAACCCTAGCGCCATCGAACCTTAAGTGTGTAGACCCTACGGGTTCGGGAACCATGCAGACATGACCGAGACGTTCTCCGGTCAATAACCAACAGCGGGATCTGGATACCCATGTTGGCTCCCACATGCTCCACGATGATCTCATCAGATGAACCACGATGTCAAGGACTTAATCAATCCCGTATACAATTCCCTTTGTCTAGCGGTACGATACTTGCCCGAGATTCGATCGTCGGTATCCCGATACCTTGTTCAATCTCGTTACCGGCAAGTCTCTTTACTCGTTCCATAACACAGCATCCCGTGATCAACTCCTTGATCACATTGTGCACATTATGATGATGTCCTACCGAGTGGGCCCAGAGATACCTCTCCATTTACACGGAGTGACAAATCCCAGTCTCGATTCGTGCCAACCAACAGACACTTTCAGAGATACCTGTAGTGTACCTTTTATAGCCACCCAGTTACGTTGTGACGTTTGGCACACCCAAAGCACTCCTACGGTATCCGGGAGTTGCACAATCTCATGGTCTAAGGAAATGATACTTGACATTAGAAAAGCTTTAGCATACGAACTACATGATCTTGTGCTAGGCTTAGGATTGGATCTTGTCCATCACATCATTCTCCTAATGATGTGATCCCGTTATCAACGACATCCAATGTCCATGGTCAGGAAACCGTAACCATCTATTGATCAACGAGCTAGTCAACTAGAGGCTTACTAGGGACATGGTGTTGTCTATGTATCCACACATGTATCTGAGTTTCCTATCAATACAATTCTAGCATGGATAATAAACGATTATCATGAACAAGGAAATATAATAATAACTAATTTATTATTGCCTCTAGGGCATATTTCCAACAGTCTCCCACTTGCACTAGAGTCAATAATCCAGTTCACATCGCTATGTGATTAACACTCAAGGTCACATCCCCATGTGACTAACACCCAAAGAGTTTACTAGAGTCAATAATCTAGTTCACATTACCATGTGATTAACACTCGATGAGTTCTGGGTTTGATCATGTTATGCTTGTGAGAGATGTTATAGTCAACGGGTCTGAACCTTTTAGATCCATGTGTGCTTTACAAATCTCTATGTCATCTCCTAGATGCAGCTACCACGTTCTATTTGGAGCTATTCCAAATAAATGTTCTACTATACGAATCCAGTTTACTACTCAGAATAATCTGGATTAGTGTCAAAGTTTGCATCGGCGTAACCCTTTACGACGAACTCTTTTACCACCTCCATAATCGAGAAAATTCCTTAGTCCACTAGTTACTAAGGATAACTTTGACCGTTGTCCTGTGATCCATTCTTGGATCACTCTTGTACCCCTTGACTGACTCCTGGCAAGGCACACTTCAGGTGCAGTACACAGCATAGCATACTGTAGAGCCTACGTCTAAAGCATAGGGGACGACCTTCATCCTTTCTCTCTATTCTGCCGCGGTCAGGTTTCGAGTCTTACTCAATGTTCACACCTTATAACACAGCCAAGAACTCCTTCTTTGCCGATCCATTTTGAACTCCTTCAAAATCTTGTCACGGTATGTATTCATTTGAAAGTACTATTAAGCGTTTTGGTCTATCCTTATAGATCTTAATGCTCAATACTCAAGTAGCCTAATCCAGGTTTTCCATTGAAAAATACTTTTCAAATAACTCTGCATGCTTTCCAGAAATTCTACATCATTTCCGATCAACAATATGTTAACAACATATACTCATCGGAAATGCTATAGTGCTCCCACTCACTTCTTTGGAAATACAAGTTTCTCATAAACTTTGTATACACCCAAAATCTTTGATCATCTCATCAAAGCATACATTCCAACTCCGAGATGCTTACTCCAGTCCTTAGAAGGATTGCTGGAGCTTTGCATACTTATTAGCATCTTTCAGGATTGACAAAACCTTCCGTTTGTATCACATACAACCTTTCCTCAAGAAAATCATTGAGGAAACAATGTTTTGACATCCTATCTGCAAGATTTCATAAATAATGCAGTAATCGCTAATCTAATTCCAACAGACTCTTAGCATCACTACGAGTGAGAAAGTCTCATCGTAGTCAACTCCTTGAACTTGTCGGAAAACATCTTAACGACATGTCGAGCTTTCTTAATGGTGATACTTACCATCATTGTCCGTCTTCCTTTTAAAATCCATATGTACCTAACAGCCTTACGACCATTAAGTAGTTCTTCCAAAGTCTACACTTTGTTTTCATACATGGATCCTCTCTCGAATTTTATGGCCTCGAGCCATTTATCGGAATCCGGGCCCACCATCGCTTCTCCATAGCTCGTAGGTTCATCGTTGTCTAGCAACATGAATTCCAAGACAGGATTACGTACCACTCTGAAGTAGTACGCATCCTTGTCATCCCACGATGTTTGGTAGTGACTTGATCTAAAGTTTCATGATCACTACCACAAGCTTCCACTTCAATTGGTGTAGGTGCCATAGGAACAACTCCATGTGCCCTGCCGCACACTAGTTGAAGGTACGGTTCAATAACCTCATCAAGTATCCACCATCCTCCCACTCAATTCTTTCGAGAGAAACTTTTTCTCGAGAAAGGACCCGATTCTAGAAACAATCCCTTATTGCTTTCGGATCTGAGACAGGAGGTATACCCAACTGTTTTGGGCGTCCTATGAAGATGCATTTATCCGCTTTGGGTTCGAGCTTATCAGCCTGAAACTTTTTCACATAAGCGTCGCAGCCCCAAACTTTTAAGAAATGACAGCCTAGGTTTCTCTAAACCATAGTTCATATGGTGTCATCTCATCGGAATTACGTGGTGCCCTATTAAAGTGAGTGTGGTTGTCTCTAATGCCTAACCCATGAACGATAGTGGTAATTCGATAAGAGACATCATGGTACGCACCATATCCAATAGGGTGCAACTATGATGTTCGGACACACCATCACACTATGGTGTTCCAGGCGGTATTAGTTGTGAAACAATTTCCACAGTGTCTTAATTGTGTGCCAAACTCGTAACTCTAATATTCATTTCTATGATCATATCATAGACATTTTATCCTCTTGTCACGAAGATCTTCAACTTCACTCTGAAATTACTTGAACCATTCAATAATTCAGACTTGTGTTTCATCAAGTAAATATACTCAGTATCTACTTAAATCATCTGTGAAGTAAGAATATAACGATATCCACTGCGTGCCTCGGCACTCATTGGACTGCACACATCAAAATGTATTACTTCCAACGAGTTGCTTTCTTGTTCCATCTTACTGAAAACGAGGCTTTTCAGTCATCTTGCCCATGTGGTATGATTTGCATGTCTCAAGTGATTCAAAATCAAGTGAGTCCAAACGATCCATCTGTATAGAGTTTCTTCATGCATATCTACCAACAAACATGGTTCGCATGTCTCAATCCTTTCAAAAATGAGTGAGTCCAAAGATCCATCAACATGGAGCTTCTTCATGCGTTTTATACCGATATGACTTACGTGGCAGTGCCACAAGTAGGTGGTACTATCATTACTATCTTATATCTTTTGGCATGAACATGTGTATCACTACGATCGAGATTCAATAAACCATTCATTTTAGGTGTAAGACCATTGAAGGTATTATTCAAATAAACAGAGTAACCATTATTCTCCTTAAATGAATAACCGTATTGCGATGGACGTAATCCAATCATGTCTATGCTCAACGCAAACACCCAATAACAATTATTTAGGTTTTAATACCAATCTCGATGGTAGAGGGGGCGTATGATATTTGATCAACCTTGGAAATACTTCCAACACATATCGTCATCTCACCTTTTAGCTAGTCTCCGTTTATTCCGTAGCCTTTTGTTTTGAGTTACTAACACTTAGCAACCGAACCGGTATCTAATACCCTGGTGCTATCAGGAGTACTAGTAAAGTACACATTGTAATGCATATCCAATATACTTCTGTCAACCATGCCAGCCTTCTCATCTACCAAGTATCTAGGGTGGTTCTGCTTCAGTAACTGTTCCCCTTATTACAGAAGCATTTAGTCTTGGGCTTGGGTTCAACTATGGGTTTCTTCACTAGAACAGCAGCTGATTTGCCGTCTCATGAAGTATCCCTTCTTGCCCTTGCCCTTCTTGAAACTAGTGGTTTCACCAACCATCAACAATTGATGCTCCTTCTTGATTTGTACTTTTGTGGTGTCAAACATCGCGAATATCTCAAGGATCATCATATATGTCCCTGATATATTATAGTTCATCATGAAGCTCTAGAAGCTTGGTGGTAATGACTTCGGAGAACAATCACTATTTCATCTGGACAATCAACTCCCACTTGATTCAAGCGATTGTTGTACTCAGACAATCTGAGAACAAGCTCAACAATTGAGCTTTTCTCCCTTAGTTTGCAGGCTAAGAAAATTGTCGGAGGTCTTATACCTCTTGACGTGGGCACGAGCCAGAAATCCCAATTTCAGCCCTCGAAACATCTCATATGTTTCGCGACGTTTTAAAACGTCTTCGGTGCCTCAACTCTAAACTGTTTAACTGAACTATCACGTAGTTATCAAAATGTGTATGTCAGATGTTCGCAACATCCACAGACGATGTTTGAGGTTCAGCACACTGAGCGGTGCATTAAGGACATAAGCCTTTTACTGTCTGCATAATTGCTACAATCAACTTTCAACTAATTTTTCTCTAGGAACATATCTAAACAGTAGAACTAAAGCGCGAGCTACGACATAATTTGCAAAATCCTTTTGACTATGTTCAGGATAAACAAGTTCATCTTATGAACTCCCACTCAGATAGACATCCCTCTAGTCATCTAAGTGATTACATGATCCGAGTCAACTAGGCCGTGTCCTATCATCACGTGAGACGGACTAGTCAACATCGGTGAACATCTTCATGTTGATCATATCTTCTATATGACTCATGCTCCACCTTTCGGTCTCTTGTGTTCCGAGGCCATGTCTGTACATGCTAGGCTCGTCAAGTCAACCTAAGTGTTTCGCATGTGTAAATCTGGCTTACACCCGTTGTATGTGAACGTAAGAATCTATCACACCCGATCATCACGTGGTGCTTCGAAACGACGAACTTTCGCAAAGGTGCATAGTTAGGGGGAACACTTTCTTGAAATTTTAATGAGGGATCATCTTATTTACTACCGTCGTTCTGAGCAAATAAGATGCAAAAACATGATAAACATCACATGCAATCAAAAGGTGACATGATATGGCCATCATCACTTTGCTCCTTTTGATCTCCATCTTCGGGGCTCCATGATCATCATCATCACCGGCATGACACCATGATCTCCATCATCATGATCTCCATCATCATGTCTTCATGAAGTTGTCTCACCAACTATTACTTCTACTACTACAGCTAACGGTTAGCAATAAAGTAAAGTAATTACATGGCGTTGTTCAATGACACGCAGGTCATATAATAAATAAAGACAACTCCTATGGCTCCTGCCGGTTGTCATACTCATCGACATGCAAGTCGTGATTCCTATTACAAGAACATGATCAATCTCATACATCACATATCATTCATCACATTCTTCTTGGCCATATCACATCACATAGCATACCCTGCAAAAACAAGTTAGACGTCCTCTAATTGTTGTTTGCATGTTTTACGTGGCTGCTATGGGTTTCTAGCAAGAACGTTTCTTACCTACGCAAAAACCACAATGTGATATGCCAATTGCTATTTACCCTTCATAAGGACCCTTTTCATCGAATCCGATCCGACTAAAGTGGGAGAGACAGACACCCGCTAGCCACCTTATGCAACTAGTGCATGTCAGTCGGTGGAACCAGTCTCACGTAAAAGTACGTGTAAGGTCGGTCCGGGCCGCTTCATCCCACAATGCCGCCGAATCAAGATTGGACTAGTAATGGTAAGCATATTGAACAAAATCAACACCCACAACTACTTTGTGTTCTACTTGTGCATAGAAACTACGCATAGAACTAGCTCATGATGCCACTGTTGGGGAACATAGCAGAAATTCAAAATTTTCTACGCATCACCAAGATCAATCTATGGAGTAATCTAGCAACAAGGGGAAGGAGAGTGCATCTACATACCCTTGTAGATCGTTAAGCGGAAGCTTTCAAGTGAATGGGGTTGATGGAGTCCTACTCGTCGTGATCCAAATCACCGATGATCCTAGTGCCGAACGGATGGCACCTCCGCGTTCAACACACGTACAGCCCGGTGACGTCTCCCATGCCTTGATCCAGCAAGGAGAGAGGGAGAGGTTGAGGAAGACTCCATCCAGCAGCAGCACAATGGTGTGGTGGTGGTGAAGGAGCGTGGTACTCCAGCAGGGCTTCGCCAAGCATCGCAAGAGACGAGGAGGGAGAGGGGTAGGGCTACGCCAAGATGGAGAGGAACTCGTGTGTCTTGGGCAGCCCAAACCTCAAGTATATATAGGGGAAGGGGAGGGGCTGCGCCCCCACCTATGGTACCCTCCCTAGGGGTGGACGCAGCCCCCAGATCCCATCTGGGTGGCGGCCAGGTGGAGGGGAGAGGGAGGCGCACCAGGCATGGGCCCTAAGGCCCATCTGCCCTTAGGGTTTGCCCCCCCCTCCTGCCCTTAGGCGCCTTGGGCCCTTGTGGGGGGCGCACCAGCCCACCTGGGGCTGGTCCCTCCCACACTTGGCCCATGCAGCCCTCCGGGGCTTGTGGCCCCACTTGGTGGACCCCCGAGACCCTCCCGGTGGTCCCGGTACGTTACCGATAAAACCCGAAACTTTTCCAGTGACCAAAATAGGACTTCCCATATATAAATCTTTACCTCCGGACCATTCTGGAACTCCTCGTGACGTCCGGGATCTCATCCGGGACTCCGAACAACATTCGGTAACCACATACAAACTTCCTTTATAACCCTAGCGCCATCGAACCTTAAGTGTGTAGACCCTACGGGTTCGAGAACCATGCAGACATGACCGAGACGTTCTCCGGTCAATAACCAACAGCGGGATCTGGATAACCATGTTGGCTCCCACATGCTCCACGATGATCTCATCGGATGAACCACGATGTCAAGGACTTAATCAATCCCGTATACAATTCCCTTTGTCTAGCGGTACGATACTTGCCCGAGATTCGATCGTCGGTATCCCGATACCTTGTTCAATCTCGTTACCGGCAAGTCTCTTTACTCGTTCCGTAACACATCATCCCGTGATCAACTCCTTGATCACATTTTGCACATTATGATGATGTCCTACCGAGTGGGCCCAGAGATACCTCTCCGTTTACACGGAGTGACAAATCCCAGTCTCGATTCGTGCCAACCCAACAGACACTTTCAGAGATACCTGTAGTGTACCTTTATAGCCACCCAGTTACGTTGTGACGTTTGGCACACCCAAAGCACTCCTACGGTATCCGGGAGTTGCACAATCTCATGGTCTAAGGAAATGATACTTGACATTAGAAAAGCTTTAGCATACGAACTACATGATCTTGTGCTAGGCTTAGGATTGGGTCTTGTCCATCATATCATTCTCCTAATGATGTGATCCCGTTATCAGCGACATCCAATGTCCATGGTCAGGAAACCGTAACCATCTATTGATCAATGAGCTAGTCAACTAGAGGCTTACTAGGGACATGGTGTTGTCTATGTATCCACACATGTATCTGAGTTTCCTATCAATACAATTCTAGCATGGATAATAAACGATTATCATGAACAAGGAAATATAATAATAACTAATTTATTATTGCCTCTAGGGCATATTTCCAACAGCTCTTTGTTTCTGAACAGTCGTTTCAACCGTGGTATTATAGGAGCATACCACATCACCTTCACAGGAACCCTCTTCCTGCGTGGTTCGCCCTCAACATCACCAGGGTCATCTCGTATGATCTTATACCGCAATGCACCACATACCGAGCATGAGTTCAAATCCTTGTACGCACCGCGATAGAGGATGCAGTCATTAGGGCATGCATGTATCTTCTCCACCTCCAATCCTAGAGGGCATACGACCTTCTTTGCTATGTACGTACTGTCGGGCAATTGGTTATCCTTTGGAAGCTTCTTCTTCAATATTTTCAGTAGCTTCTCAAATCCTTTGTCAGGCACAGCATTCTCTGCCTTCCACTGCAGCAATTCCAGTACGGTACCGAGCTTTGCGTTGCCATCTTTGCAATTGTGGTACAACCCTTTTTTGTGATCCTCTAACATGCGATCGAACTTCAGCTTCTCCTTTTCACTTTCGCACTTTTCCCTTGCATCAACAATGACCCGGCGGAGATCATCATTGGGCACATTGTCTGGTTCCTCTTGATCTTCAGCTTCCCCCGTTGCAGCATCACTGTATTCAGGGGGACATAGTTGTCATCGTCCTCTTCTTCTTTGTTGTCTTCCATCATAGCCCCTATTTCTCCGTGCTTTGTCCAAACATTATAGTGTGGCATGAAACCCTTATAAAGCAGGTGGGTGTGAAGGATTTTCTTCTCAGAGTAAGACCTCGTATTCCCACAATCAGGGCATGGACTACACATAAAACCATTCTGCTTGTTTGCCTCAGCCACATCAAGAAATTTATGCATGCCCTTAATGTACTCGGAGGTGTGTCCGTCATCGTACATCCATTGTCGGTTCACCTTCGTGCATTATATATAATTATGTGTGTCAAAAGTAAGAAAATTAGACAAGTATCTATCTAAACTCTAAAGTAAGATTTTTTTTCTTTCAGAAAGAAGATAAGAACAAGAGGCTCACCACGGTGGTGCCGGCGACGAGATCAGCGCGGGCGATCGATGACGATGAAGACGAGGACGGGGTGTGACGGACCGCTAAACCTAGACAAATCTCGGAAAAAATGGAGCTCGGAGGTGAGCTAGAGCGCCCAAATGCCTGATACGTCTCCAACGTATCTATAATTTTTGATTGTTCCATGCTATTATATTATCAACCTTGGATGTTTTATATGCATTTATATACTATTTTATATGATTTTTGGGACTAACTTATTAACCCAGAGCCCAATGCGAGTTTCTGTTTTTTTCCTTGTTTTAGAATATTGCAGAAAAGGAAAATCAAACGGAGTCCAATTGATCTGAAACTTCACGGAACTTATATTGGATCAGAAGAAGCCTAGAAGACTTGGAGTGCACGTCAGGGGATCAACGAGGAAGCCACGAGGCAGGGGGGCGCGCCCACCCCCCTGGGTGCGCCCTCCACCCTCGTGGCCCCCCTGACGTACTTCTTCCACATATATATCTCCATATACCCTAAAATGATCGGGGAGAACAATAGATTGGGAGTTCCACCGCTAGAAGCCTCCGTAGCCACCGAAAACCAATCTAGACCCGTTCCGGCACCCTGCCGGAGGGGGCAATCCCTCTCCGGTGGCCATGTTCATCATCCCGGTGCTCTCCATGACGAGGAAGGAGTAGTTCTCCCTCGGGGCTGATGGTATGTACCAGTAGCTATGTGTTTGATCTCTCTCTCTCTCATGTTCTTGAGGTGATACGATCTTGATGTATCGCGAGCTTTGCTATTATAGTTGGATCTTATGATGTTTCTCCCCCTCTACTCTCTTGTAATGGATTGAGTTTCCCCTTTGAAGTTATCTTATCGGATTGAGTCTTTAAAGATTTGAGAACACTTGATGTATGTCTTGCCATGCGTATATGTGGTGACAATGGGATATCACGTGATTCACTTGATGTATGTTTTGGTGATCAACTTGCGGGTTCCGCCCATGAAACTATACATAGGGATTGGCACACATTTTCGTTGTGATTCTCCGGTAGAAACTTTGGGGCACTCTTTGAGGTTCTATTTGTTGGTTGAATAGATGAATCTGAGATTGTGTGATGCATATCGTATAATCATACCCACGGATACTTGAGGTGGCATTAGGTTTTTGGTTGATTTGTGTCTTAAGGTGTTATTCTAGTACGAACTCTAGGGCTGTTTGTGACACTTATATGAATAGCCCAACGGATTGATTGGAAAGAATAACTTTAAGGTGGTTTCGTACCCTACCATAATCTCTTCGTTCGTTCTCCGCTATTAGTGACTTTGGAGTGACTCTTTGTTGCACGTTGAGGGATAGTTATGTCATCCAATTATGTTATTATTGTAGAGAGGACTTGCACTGGTGAAAGTATGAACCCTAGGCCTTTTTTCCTAGCATTGCAATACCGTTTACGCTCACTTTTATCATTAGTTACCTTGTTGTTTTTATATTTTCAGATTACAAAAATCTTTATCTACCATCCATATACCACTTGTATCACCATCTCTTCGCCGTACTAGTGCACCTATACAACTTACCATTGTATTGGGTGTGTTGGGGACACAAGAGACTCTTTGTTATTTGGTTGCAGGGTTGCTTGAGAGAGACCATCTTCATCCTACGCCGCCTACGGATTGATAAACCTTAGGTCGTCCACTTGAGGGAAATTTGCTACTGTCCTACAAACCTCTGCACTTGGAGGCCCAACTACGTCTACAGGAAGAAGGTCGTGTAGTAGACATCAAGCTCTTTTCTGGCGCCGTTCCCGGGGAGGTGAGTGCTTGAAGGTATATCTTTAGATCTTGCAATCGAATCTTTTTGTTTCTTGTTTTAGCACTAGTTTAGTTTATAAAAGAAAACTATAAAAAATGGAATTAAGTTTTGTAAGTGCATCTGGTGCCACCCCTAGTTGGTTTTGGAATATTGACGACAAACCTAGTTGAGGGACTAACGTGTTTGTGAGAATTGCAGGAAAACACAGGTAGAAGTCCCTCATTGATTCGGTTTTATTACCAGAGATGACCCCTAAAAATGTACGAAGACATTGAAGACAATGGTGGTTTATGAAGATATTCATATTGAAGACAATGACATGAGAAGACTCCCTATGAAGCTTATGGAACTCGAAGACTTAGATCCTTCGCAGTTTTATTTCATTTATGTTGTGTCATAGGAATCACCGTACTGTTAAGTGGGGTCCAAGAGAACCAGTCAGAATGACTGAAGTGATGCCTAATTCAAATCCTATGTCTTCGAGCGAAGACTTTGAGAGAAAATCTTGTCCAGAGTCAGACAAGTCAGCTTTACTTGTAGCCCAAGTAAAGTTGCCGTGTGAGTTCAAAATTCGACCGTTGGTACACGTGTCAGTTCCTTAGTGACCCAGGGTCATTTCGGACAGATCAGGTCGGGTTGCCAAGTGGCTATAAATAGTCCACCCCCCACAACCATAAACGGTTGGCTGCTCAGATTTCAGTGCACGGCTTTTGTCGTTTGAGAGCAACCCACCTCGAAGCCTTTGAAAGAAAAATTCCCAGTGAGGAGAAAAGCCCTAACCACCCAGAGCCAGAGTAAATTGGGCATCACTTAAGTCTTCGTGTCTGTGTGATCTGAAGACTTATTACACTTGAGGACTGTGCATCCTCCAGACGGTTAGGCGTCGCGTTCTGAGCATCCAAGAGAAATTGTGGATTGCCGGTGAACGAAGTCTGTGAAGGTTTGGGAGTCTACCTTGAAGACTTACCAGAGTGATTGGGCGAGATCTGTGTGACCTTAGCTCAAGGAGAAAACGGTGAGGACTGGGTGTCTTGGACTAAGTGTCCTTGACTGGGTGTCCGGGACTGTGTGTCCTTCGGTTTAAATACCTAGCCGCTCCAACCAGACGTACAGTTGTCACAGCAACTGGAACTGGTCCAACAAATCATTGTCTTCGACGTGTCACTGGTTTCATCTACACTTCCTTTTTACTTACAGTTATTCATTGTGAAGCCATTGCGTGCTTGCTTTATCTTTTGTCTTCACAACATGAATGTACGATCTGTTTGGCTTCATAACTTCTTCCTACCTAATCCTTATTACACTGAAGCTGTTTGTCATTGCGCTTTCACTCTATTGAATACATGACCATGGCTGGCCTAGTGTAATCTAACTTCCGCTGCATAGTAATAGGCATAATCTTCACTGTTTGTCTTCATAACTCTCACGTTTTGAAGACTTCCATAAAAATCGCCTATTCACCCCCCCTCTAGTTGATATAACGCACTTTTAATTGGTATCAGAGCGAGGTGCTCCCTTGTTCTGTGTGATTCGGTTTAACCACCTGGAGTTTTAGCTATGTCGACTGCAGGGATAATCAAAGTCTCCGCTGCTTGCCCCGTCTTCGATGGAACTGAATATCCCTACTGGAAGAATAAGATGCGCATGCATCTTGAAGCCATTGACGTCGACCTATGGTATGTCGTCGAAAACGGCGTTCCCAAGGCTGGAGAAGGTGTCACTGCTGCTGATGTCAAGAAGTTCATTCAACTGGATTCTACTACCAAGAATATCATCTGTGGTCATCTGACCAAAGGACAGTATGGCCGTGTGAGTGCCTTGAAGACATCAAAGCTAGTCTGGGACTGGCTCTCCAAGGTCAATGAAGGCATCTCAACCCAGAGAGATCAAAGAATCAGTGTTCTTCGCAACCTCTTCAACCGCTTCAAGCGAAATGACAATGAGAATTTCCAGCACACATTTGACCGGCTCACTGACATCACAAATGAGCTTCAAGCCCTCGGCACCACTGAGATCACCAAACATGAAATCATCAAGATGCTGCTGAGATCACTTGATAGTTCGTTTGATATCCTGGCCCTGATGATTCAAGAACGTCCTGATTTCAAGACACTCGATCCGTCTGACATACTTGAGAGGCTCAACACACATGAGTTTCAGCTTTCTGAGAAAAGAGATATCTACGGTCCAAACTATGGGCGAACTCGTGCCTTGAAGGCAAAAGCTGTCTCCTCATCTGAAGAAGAATCTGACTGCAGTTTTGATGATCCTGAAGACATTGGAAGAGAACTTGCAATGCTAGTGAAGAAGTTCCAAAAATTCACTAAGAAGAAAGGCTTCAGGAAATCTTCACGATCAAGCTCAAGGAATGATGAAGCTTCTGCTCATAACTACACGAAGATAACATGTCACAAGTGCAAGAAAACTGGACACTTCATCTCTGAGTGTCCACAGTGGGACAATGAGAACAGAAGGAAGAAGAAGAGCAAGGAATATGATTCTGACGACAAGAAGAAGAAGAAATTCTCACAGTCTTCTTCCAAGTCTTCATCAAAGTCTTCATCACACAAGAAGAGCTCATCTGGCAAGGCACGTGCGTTTGTTGGAAAGGAGATGGATTCAGAGGAGGAGTCCGCATCTGAGGAGGCAGAGGTGGAGTCTGAGGAGGAGTCTGATTCTGGCATTGCGAGTCTGGCCACAGCATACGTCGCCAAGTCCATCTTCAACACTGAAGACAATGACTGCATCACCGACACCGACACAAATAACAAGAGCGACTCCACTCCTACCTACTGCTTCATGGCCCGCGGTGCCAAGGTAAACACACGCACTACTCGCTATGAAACATCCAGTGACGATGACTCTGAATGTGATTCAAAACCTAGCTACAAAATGCTTGCTAAAATTGCAACTGAACAACAGAAAGCTATGGAACATATTCAAAAACTGTTAGACAGAAGCGATGATCTGTTGGGCGCTGAAATGACTCGATCTGAATCCTTAATTGAAGACATAAAAAACCTTCACGTTAAGTATCAGGAACTTGAAGATCGTCATGATACTCTCTCAACAACTCATGAAAAGCTTGCCTATGATTATCTTCAAAGGAAGCAAGAACTTGAGAAATTGAGGGTGGCTCATGAAGACCTTCAAAAGGAAAATGAGTCACTTTGCTCCGAACAGATCAGTCCCGCTCAGGAAGGATTTGAACCACCATGTCTAAAATGCATTGAGCACGATAATGCTAATTCTGTTGCTGAATGTTCCACTGCTACTGCTGTTCGAATATCTTCAAATGTTGATGTGGTAACTAACCCCTCTGCTGAGGATACCACTGCGATTGCTGATGAGAATGCTAGGTTGAAGACATTGCTTGAAACAGGGATGTACAAAAGTCTTCAAGGGCATCAGACATTATGTGATGTCCTCAAAAAGCAGATCCTGAATCGTAACCCTAGGAAAGAGGGTGTTGGATTTGTGAGGAAAATCAATGTAGATGGCTCTTACTGGAAACCTGAGCAGTACCCCAAAACTACATGGGTTGCTGCAAAGGAACTTTCAGCAGATCCATCCAATTTATCTGGCTTCACTTGTGCTAACCCTATTATCATTGATGAATCCTTTGATGCAAACTATAAACTGTTTAAGAATCAGAATGGTGAAGTGTTTGCCAGGTACATTGGTACTAACTTCAGGAATGGACCGCCTATGAAAAAGATCTGGGTTCCGAAAAAGTGTCTGGAAAATCTTCCTGTGAATGTCTTCATGACACCTCACTTGAAGAAGACAAACCTCAGACCAAAGGCTTCATACGGTCCAAAGGCTTCATACAGACAGAGGACTCACCTGAGTCGCACTAACGCTAATGTTTTGCAGGGAAACCATACTCAGGCATACGAATATGAGAGCGGTTCTTCGAACCGTCATGTTCATATGACCAAAAATTATTCTGCTTATTCTTATGAGTATTATTGTCCACCTGCTGCTAAGGCTTCAAAGCCAAAATTCTCAGATGCTGCACTTAGACTTATTGCTTCTAAGCCACCCTTGAAGATGTGGGTGGTTAAGAAAGCTTAACTCTCTTTTGCAGGGAAAGGTCTCCAGCAGAAAAACAAAATCTTCTGATGTTATTGCTGGGGACCTTAAAAATCTTGTAGGGCGCAAGATAAAATGCCCAAATGGCATCATTATGTACTTCGTTCCTGAATCGCATGCTACTCTCCCTATTAGTCCTAATCTGGATTTAAGTTTTCATAATCCACTGGTTCATCAAATGTTTATGCTTCACAATACCCTTCGTGAAGCCTATCCCCCTAACTGCACTATAGGGTACGACACCAGTGACTTCAAAGTCTTCAGAATGGATTATTGACAGTGGGTGTACAAATCACATGACTGGCAAAAGAAGCCTTCTCATGGACTCAACTTTACGTCCATCCGATAAGAGCCACATTACATTTGCTGACACTGGTAAAAGTAAGGTATTGGGTCTAGGTAGAGTTGCAATCTCAAGGGATCAACACATGGATAAAGTCATGCTTGTTGAATCCCTTGGCTTCAACTTAATGTCTGTCTCAATGCTTTGCGATTTGAATATGATTGTAATGTTTGGCAAATATCGCTGCCTGGTGCTTATGGAATCTGACAAATCTCTAGTGTTTGAAGGGTATCGGAAAGATGATTTGTACGTGGTAGATTTCTCAGCAGGACCACAACTTGCAGTATGTCTTCTTGCAAAAGCTTTCTCATCGGGCTTTGGCATCGAAGGCTTGGGCATGCTGGCATGAGGAACCTCCACACCCTTGCAAAGAAGAAGCATGTCATAGGCATCGAAGGCGTCAAGTTCAAGAAAGATCATTTATGCGGTGCCTGTGAAGCAGGGAAGATGACAAGGGCAAAACATCCTTCGAAGACAATCATGACTACTACACAACCCTTCGAACTGCTTCACATGGATCTTTTCGGTCCCACTCACTACTCAACTTTTACTACTTCTGCATGCCTCTATGGCTTCGTAATTGTTGATGATTATTCTAGATATACTTGGGTGCACATAATCCTTTACAAGACTGAAGTGCAGGATGTCTTCAGACGCTTCGCAAATCGAGCTATGAACAATTTTGGCGCCAAGATAAAGCACGTCAGAAGTGACAATGGCACTGAATTCAAGAACACTGGCCTTGATACATATCTAGATACCTTGGGGATCACACATGAATTCTCAGCTCCATACACGCCACAGCAGAATGGCGTCGTCGAACGCAAGAACAGAACACTCATTGAGATGGCCAGAACAATGCTAGATGAATACAAGACTCCAAGAAAATTCTGGACTGAAGCCATTGATACTGCATGCCATACAATCAATCGTGTTTATCTTCACAAGCTTCTGAACAAGACATCTTATGAACTCCTAACTGGCAAGAAGCCAAATGTCAGTTACTTCAAAGTATTTGGCGCAAAATGCTGGATCAAGGACCCACACCACACCTCAACGTTTGCACCAAAAGTACATGAAGGCTTCATGCTTGGATATGGAAAGGATTCGCACTCCTACAGAGTCTTCAATCTCTTCCACTACAAAGTGGTTGAAAAAGTGGATGTGCGGTTTGATGAAACCAATGGATCACAAAGAGAGCAATTGCCAAATGTGCTAGATGAAGTTCCAGCTAATGAATCAATCAAGCTTATGGGAACTGGAGAGATTGTACCTTCTGAAGCTCATCCTAAAGAAGAACTTATCATCTCAGCACCCGATCCACATGAAGACAATGCTCAGCCTGAAGATATACCTTCAAATGACCACATAGATCAGCAAGAGCAAAGTCTTCGCCCTACACACCCTCGTGTTGCAAATGAAGTACAAATTGACAAAATACTTGACAGCATCAATGCACCTGGTCCACTCACTCGTTCAAGGGCAACTCAGTTAACAAACTTCTGTGGGCATTTCGCATTCGTCTCAATATCAGAACCCAAGAAAGTTGAAGAAGCCTTCATGGAACCTGAATGGATTCAAGCTATGCAAGAAGAGCTTCAACAGTTTGAGCTGAATAATGTATGGGAACTGGTTAAGCGTCCTGATCCACGGAAGCACAACATAATAGGCACCAAATGGATATACCGCAACAAGCAATATGAGCATGGTCAAGTTGTCAGAAACAAAGCTCGTCTCGTTGCTCAAGGATATACTCAAGTGGAGGGCATTGACTTCGATGAAACATTTGCTCCTGTGGCTAGGCTTGAAGCCATACGCATACTGCTGGCCTATGCAAATCATCATAACATACTTCTCTATCAGATGGATGTGAAAAGTGCCTTTCTCAATGGCAAGATTGAAGAAGAAGTGTATGTTGCACAACCACCTGGCTTTGAAAATCCAAAACATCCTGATATGGTATACAAGCTCAACAAGGCACTGTATGGCCTCAAACAAGC
This sequence comes from Triticum urartu, assembly GCF_003073215.2. Classification (NCBI taxonomy): domain Eukaryota; kingdom Viridiplantae; phylum Streptophyta; class Magnoliopsida; order Poales; family Poaceae; genus Triticum; species Triticum urartu. Next base: position 27,186,713 of record NC_053022.1, read on the forward strand.
CCCTAGGGCCTGGTATGATACACTCAAGTACTTTCTGAAAAGCAAAGGCTTCATACCTGGTTCCCTGGATCCCACTCTTTTCACGAAGACATACGATGGTGAACTATTTGTGTGCCAAATATATGTGGATGACATTATCTTTCGGCTGCACCCATTCAGAAGTACAGTGAAGAGTTTGGATATATGATGCAAGAGCAATATCAGATGTCCATGATGGGGGAGCTGAAGTTCTTCCTTGGTCTTCAAATAGACAACAACGCAATGGCATCTTCATATCTCAAGAGAAGTATCTCAAAGATTGCCTGAAGAAGTTCGGTATGCAAGACTGCAAAGGCTTCACAACACCAATGCCAGCACATCATCTGGGTCCTGACGACAATGGTAAAGAGTTCGATCAAAAGGTATACCGCTCCATGATTGGGTCTTTGCTTTATTTATGTGCATCTAGGCCAGATATCATGCTTAGTGTTTGCATGTGTGCTCGATTTCAAGCGGCACCAAAGGAGTCGCATCACTTAGCTGTGAAGCGAATTCTTCGATATTTGGCTCACACCCCAACTCTAGGATTATGGTATCCAAAGGGCACAGAGTTTGATTTGGTTGGATTTCGGATGCTGATTATGCTGGTGACAAAGTTGATCGCAAGTCTACATCAGGCACATGTCACTTTCTGGGACGATCACTTGTATGTTGGTCTTCAAAGAAGCAGAACTGTGTATCACTCTCCACTGCTGAATCTGAATACATTGCTGCTGGATCTTGCTGCGCTCAGCTTCTGTGGATGAAGCAAACACTCAAGGATTATGGCATTCATCTGAAGCAAGTGCCACTTACTGCGACAACGAAAGCGCCATCAAGATTGCCAACAACCCAGTTCAGCACTCGAAGACAAACACATTGAAATTCGTCATCACTTTCTCAGAGATCATGTTGTGAAGGAAGATATTGATATCATACACGTCAACACTGAAGAGCAATTGGCAGATATTTTCACCAAGCCCTTGGATGAGAAGAGTTTTGCAAGTTACGGTGTGAGCTAAATATCCTGGAATCCTCAAATGTCCTGTGATCAGGCACACATCCTAACACTTATGCATATTGATGACTTAGATGTGCAACACACGAAGTAAGTATATCTTCAATCAATGAAGACATACATTCTAAGTGTGAATACATTAATGTGGAATTTTGACTTCGGAGCGCCACGATAATTGTGCACCGTGTCTGGGTCTAATACTTCCTATACGGTGGGTAACGCCACCACCAAACGTTTATTTTGAAGTGTTTTCTCTCATGGCGTTACCTTGCAATGTCTTCACATTTGGTTTGGCTTCAATCTCAACATGTCTTCATGATTATCTTCACTGCTTGAATTATATATATATATATATACTAGTGTTCTGTCCTCTACAGCATTCACTTATAGCTATGTCTTCTTGTTTGAATCTTTTGAACTAAGTGAATGTGATCGGACCCTAACCTCTCTATGCTTTCTATCTCAAACTCTATCTCTCCAAGTCATATGCATTCTGTTGAAACTGTCGAATGTCTTCACTGTGTCCTTGTCAGCTGAAGACATAGTGACAACCATAAAAGTCGTTTTTAATGCTCATTCCTCCACATAAGATCCGGAGAAGCAGGAACGACCGCCCGACAATTTAGGCGTGTGTGGGACGTGGAACAAATCCCAATCTTCCTCTAACTGGCCACGCGTGCCTCAAATGCGAACCGCCAGGGGTACCTGCGTAATAGCGCAGTGCCGCCTCTATCCCTATAAATACACGATTCACTGCGGTCATTATCTCCTTCTTCCACCCTCGCACGAACCCTAGCGCCACCGCTAGCACTCGACGACGCCGGCGACGAAGCGCTTCACTGCCGCAACCTCTCCGACGCCGTTTTCACGCCGACAGCGGACATCGCTCTCTCCGCCGTCGCCGTAGGTGTCTTCCGTCGCCAAGTTAGGGCACGGAGGATCGAACTGCTCGGCCTCAACTCTCACTTCGTCTAGCAGTTCCAAGTGTGGTAAATAAAACCTCTTTTTACAGCCTCTTTTGATCCCATAGTTCAGTCACTTTCTGCCATAAGGAGTTTCTCTTCACATCAGTTAGTTATTTCGCTACATCTCATGACCTGCCTAGTATATTCACTTGTGCTTCATAAGGTAGTTAGATTCCTCACTTGTACTGATCTGTGGGTTCGTACAAATCTGGAACCAACTTCTTATCTATGAGTGAATGTCTTTGCACAATGAGGTCTATGTCTTCTAAACCGATTTATCTTCAAAATCTTCTGAGAATGCATATGACCTCTTCCCCTTCCCTCGCACCTTAATGCTGTCACAGGTACATGTCCGTGGGAGAATCCTTTGGTTCTCATAGTCTGCATTCATTTGCAGAGTACTTGCAGCATCACATCAACTCTCCTGAAGCCAGTTCTTGCAAAAGGAAGCCTTTGAAGCCTTTGAACATCTTGAAGCCTTCCAAGTTATTCATGGCTTCAGAAACAGCAGCAAGGAAGGGAGGCAGACAGCGACGTGGAGAAACGTCCAAAGATCTGCCTGATGAATTGGCACAGATGTACAAAACTGATCCTGAAGAAAGTTATGGTCAGCGCAAGACACGAATCCAATGGATTCGAAGATATTGGGCAGAGCAATGGTTCCACTACCGCTTCGTCACTCAGGAATATGCGAAGAAGTGCGCCATCAAGAGACCATGGGGAGACATACTATACAAAAATCTCGTACCCAGGTCCAGAGTCCAAGCCATTGCTCAAGGCTTCTATCCATGCATGGTGAGAGGACCAAAGCCAGCCTGAAGCACATCCGTCATCACTTCTCTGGTGCCGCGATGATAATCTCTTCAAGCGCAACTTTCAGTTTGCACAACAGTCAGCGAAGATAAACAAGAAGAAATTTGGGCTTGACTTCAACCCTGGTCCCTCCTCACCAAGGGCAGATGGCACACGCGACGCCGATCCCAATATCATCGGGCCGTATGCCAATCTTGCAGGCCTCATCACTCGCATCCTAGTCCAAGGGACTGCTGTGAATGACCCTCCAGCAGATACTGAGTCAGATGACGCCCCTGCTGCTCCGAAGCCAAAGCAGAAGAAGCAAAAGCTCCAAAAGCTTCAAAGCCAGCCGCTTCTCCCAAAATCTCACGAGCGAAGCCATTGGCAACTGCACCTCCTGAAGCCAGTGTGCAGTTTGAAGACATATCACGAGTCTCCAAGCCACAAGAAGCCAAGAAGCCTCAGCCACACACACGCAAAGAGATCACAGCTGCTGCCGTTCTGCGCTGCGAAAACATTGATCTATCAAGCGATGAAGATCTTGGAGATGACGCACTTGAGCAGCTCATCAAGAGCAAGGAGGAGGCTGAAATCTTCAACAATCTGCCTCTATTTGATGTCACCGTCATCCACAGCTTCATTGATTGAATGGTTTGACACACCAGACATAAGCTTTCGATGATCTGCAGCTGCCCATAGGCCTCAGCGTTTTGCCTTTCAAGGTGCAATTGCTTCAGAACTTGCAATAGCCCAGCGAATTGTAGAACTGAAGCAGAAAATTGATTCATGAAAAGGCTCAGTTCAAGAAGCACGTGGCCAAGCTCAGCGTGCAAGAAGTGAAAAACTTCAAGATCATGTTGCACGAACTGAAAGAGAACTTTCTGAAGACGCGTGCTGAAGCTCAAGGCTCGCGAGAGCTGCATGAAGACTTTGGCTGATCGCTGCGTGCAGGCCTACAATGAGGCAGAGAAGCGCAAGGCACTTGGGCGTCCCGGCATTGACCCCAGGATGGCCGCGAAGAAGAAAAAGAAGGCTGCTGTGCCTGAACCTGAAGCGCCAAGGTCAGAAACTGCTCCGATTGTCTTCCCCCTGCAACGACTGGCTCGAAGCCAAAGAGTCGATCAACCGCCTCACAGCACAAGAAGACACGGACTGCAGAGGCTGAAGCTAAGAAGAGAAAACACTGAAGCTCTCCTTCTGAACCCATCATCAAGAAGCGCAAGACCAAGAAATCTCGGGCTGCTCCCACAGAGCCCTTGACAGTTGAACCCCTCTCCGTCCGCTATCCCTGACGCAGATCGTCAGTTGACTGTGCATGAACCCAACGCTGAAGACATTCCAGCAGACGAACCCAACCGCTGCTGAAGACATTGGTCTCCAGACAATTGTGCAAGGTGATTGCCAGCCCTTCTCAGCTTGAGACAAGCGAACTGATCAGTATTGGTCGTCATGACGCCAATCAACACAAGATGCATCGTGGGCAGATCGCCACAGGAGGAAGATATGAAGCCCCCAACCACCTACAACCTCCACCGCGCCTTACATTCCGTAGGCTTCGCAAAGGGGCCAAGGGGCCTTCAGGCTGCTGCCGACATCCCGGCTGCAATCAGCCGAGAGCATGCAGAGATACCCACAAGCTCAACTCCCCGCACCAACAAGAAAGCAGTTCTCCAGGAGAACGTGCCTGAGTCTGCAAATGTTGAGGCTGCCACAAACAACGCCGAAGCAAATGTGGAGTCCAACCCAACAATAGCTTCATAAGACAATGAAGCTACTGCTCCTGAACATTCTGTGCCTGAGTCTGCTGCCGGACCACAATTCAACTATCATATTGCGTACAGACCCCAGGTCCAGAAGCCGATCCCACGACTGCCAAGGTTCCCAGGTCCTGCATCAGCTCCTGGTTCCTTCAACATCAACGGCTTCAGGGCAGATAACACGTTTTTCGACCGCTCCAAGAACCCTTATTCAAGGGAACGGATTGTATCAGATAGGTTCTGGAGCCATCAACAGCGCAGCTATTATTCATGCATCCTTTACAACCAAGGCCGCATCTTTCCTCACAAGCGCCTTGAGGTTGAAGCTGTTGCTGGTCTGCCTGGTCTGGAAGAAGCACTGGATTGCTTCAAGCAAGTGGGTTTGCTGCCATTTATCACTGATGAAGAGCACTGGAACGAAGAGCTTCTGCTCCAGTTCTATGCCACTTTGCACTGGAACATAGACATGGATTCTGGAGTGGATGACAGGCAATATCCATCATCAAGCCAAGGCTTTCGACCTAATTGAGCTTACCGGCCTTCCCTCTCCTGGCGAATTCTTTGAAGAAGGGTGCCAACTCCATGCTGAAGCAATTGAGAGCATATTTCAGCGTCCTGAGCCAGATATGAGTCAGATGCTCTCAGTAATGAAGCCACTGCCTCCTTATGCACCCTATCCAACTAGGTTCTTCGTTGAAGACTTAGAGTACCTGCCCAGAACAATATATCACATCATAAGGCGGACTCTATGGCCTGTAAAGGGACACTCTCGATATGCAACAATTGATGGTGCAATGAAGACTCTCATCTTCTGCATCTTCATGGCAAATGCTTCAATGCACAGGATCACTTCATCCGTCTTGCAGCGTCTGCTTCAGAACTGTTTGGATTAAAGTTTATGCTCCTTGGGTTATGAGGCTGATCAAGCTTCACTCTGCAATCTCCTTATCAACCCTCAGCCCGCAACCATAGGATATTTTTGCCAGATGTGGACACATCTGCTGAAGCAATATATCCAGAGCCTGGCAAGCAACCATTAAGTCTTCAAAATGCAGAACACCAGAGCTTCACTCAAAATATTGAAGGTGTTGAAGCTCTCTCCCGAGTGTATCCAATGGCTGGCACCACACGTGCCCCTGCATCAACTGAAGCCACTGACAGCACAGCTGCCAAGAGACCCAAGAAGCGTGCTCGAGCACTCAATGACCGAGAGCTTCTTGTGGCTCTTCACCAAAAGCAAGATAGGCATCACGACTGGCTCAAACGGCAGATGAGAAGCATCATGCAAGACGTCAATCGCATCAGAAATCTGGCAACCAAGAATGCTTTTGTCGCACACGAGACCTGTCGCCGCACTTGGAAAGGCCTCACCATGATGAGCAATGAAGCTGAACTGCAAGAGGATGGCTTCAGAGAGAGATTCCAATTTGACTCCACGCCTCCAAGAAGAGCCGTGATGCGAAGCACACCATCACTTGAAGAGTCAGAATTCTCTTCTTCTGCTGCCACCGTGTCTGCCCGGATTATTGAAGAAGACAACGACGCGACATCATCTCCACCTGCTTCAACACACGTCAAATCTGCACCAAGCTCATCCGCACCGCCACCAAACAACTCCACCGATCCTGCTGCGCCTGGGAACGCGTAGAAAACTCTATGTCTTCAAACCTTTTTGGTCATCACTGACAAAAGGGGGAGAAGCATGATGTTTATAGTCTTCAAGCGGGTCACTTTGGGCGGGTGCCTTTATATTTTGCTACGTTTTGCTTCGTGCTTACAACTCCCGTTTTTGCTACATTTTGCTTCGTGCTTACAACTCCCGTTTTTGCTACATTTGCTTCTTTGAGTTGTAACACTTAGCCTTGATGGCCGTCTGCTACCTGTTTGTCACTCCGTTATGTGAAGATAAATTCCGCATGTGCGACGATAAATTCCGCACTCATCTCTTACTGCAGACGTCCATTTTCCATTATGCATGTCATTATCTTCATATACTTTCACATGCATAGTGGATTGTCATCATAAGTTGAAGTGAATCTCCACAAGTACAACCTGCCATGTGCATTTGCATTCAAAAGGCAAATTACTTATATGCACATCTTCAGGGGGAGCCCTTGCAACTTATGAAGACAAATTCCTTTACTATTTCACAAATTATGTTCCCCGTTGAAAACTTCAACTAGTTTGTCATCAATCACCAAAAAGGGGGAGATTGTAAGTGCATCTAGTGCCACCCCTAGTTGGTTTTGGAGTATTGACGACAAACCTAGTTGAGGGACTAACGTGTTTGTGAGAATTGCAGGAAAACACAGGTAGAAGTCCCTCATTGATTCGGTTTTATTACCAGAGATGACCCCTAAAAATGTACGAAGACATTGAAGACAATGGTGGTTTATGAAGATATTCATATTGAAGACAATGACATGAGAAGACTCCCTATGAAGCTTATGGAACTCGAAGACTTAGATCCTTCGCAGTTTTATTTCATTTATGTTGTGTCATAGGAATCACCGTACTGTTAAGTGGGGTCCAAGAGAACCATTCAGAATGACTGAAGTGATGCCTAATTCAAATCCTATGTCTTCGAGCGAAGACTTTGAGAGAAAATCTTGTCCAGAGTCAGACAAGTCAGCTTTACTTGTAGCCCAAGTAAAGTTGCCGTGTGAGTTCAAAATTCGACCGTTGGTACACGTGTCAGTTCCTTAGTGACCCAGGGTCATTTCGGACAGATCAGGTCGGGTTGCCAAGTGGCTATAAATAGTCCACCCCCCACAACCATAAACGGTTGGCTGCTCAGATTTCAGTGCACGGCTTTTGTCGTTTGAGAGCAACCCACCTCGAAGCCTTTGAAAGAAAAATTCCCAGTGAGGAGAAAAGCCCTAACCACCCAGAGCCAGAGTAAATTGGGCATCACTTAAGTCTTCGTGTCTGTGTGATCTGAAGACTTATTACACTTGAGGACTGTGCATCCTCCAGACGGTTAGGCATCGCGTTCTGAGCATCCAAGAGAAATTGTGGATTGCCGGTGAACGAAGTCTGTGAAGGTTTGGGAGTCTACCTTGAAGACTTACCAGAGTGATTGGGCGAGGTCTGTGTGACCTTACCTCAAGGAGAAAACGGTGAGGACTGGGTGTCTTGGACTAAGTGTCCTTGACTGGGTGTCCGGGACTGTGTGTCCTTCGATTTAAATACCTAGCCGCTCCAACCAAACGTACAGTTGTCACAACAACTGGAACTGGTCCAACAAATCATTGTCTTCGACGTGTCACTGGTTTCATCTACACTTCCTTTTAACTTACAGTTATTCATTGTGAAGCCATTGCGTGCTTGCTTTATCTTTTGTCTTCACAACATGAATGTATGATCTGTTTGGCTTCATAACTTCTTCCTACCTGATCCTTATTACACTAAAGCTGTTTGTCATTGCGCTTTCACTCTATTGAATACATGACCATGGCTGGCCTAGTGTAATCTAACTTCCGCTGCATAGTAATAGGCATAATCTTCACTGTTTGTCTTCATAACTCTCACGTTTTAAAGACTTTCATAAAAATCGCCTATTCACCCCCCTCTAGTCGATATAACGCACTTTCAATTTTACCTCATACGCTTCATCTTTTTAATATCTTTCGTGAGTATGATGGAAAGGAAAATTGTGCCAAAGTGTTAGAAGAAGAATGCATTAAAATGTTTGGCACTAAATCTTTGAATGATGAGCATGATTGTAATGTTGTTAGTATGAACTACTTGAATATCCATAGTACTAATGATGATTGCACTAGTTATGATGAAAATGTCTCCTATAAACATGTCAATTTTTGTGGAGTGCATTGGGTTTGTAAGTACACACCAAATAGGGAAGATAGATATTGCAAGAGGCATAAGTACTTAGAAACTAAATTGTTGCAAGAAAAGCTAGATGATTGTGCTGAAAACTTAAATTTTCTTGGCCATACTTGTGAGCTTTGCAATGAATGTGGTCATTTAACCATCCGATGCAAATTGTTTCATGATCTAATCGTTTCCAAAAATTGTGATGACTTGATTTCTCTTGCACATCATAATGAACTTAGTTTGCTTATGGGTTACGAAGAAATGAAACGTATATCTAACTATCTTCCAGTATTTGCCTGTGATAAACTTCTTGGCTTTGATCTAGAGGAAATTTATATGTATTGTGCGGTGAATTGTATTGAAAATCCTTATATTGCCAACTACATAAAGAAAAGAAAAGAAATAGAAGATGAAGAGAATACTAATGAAAGGGAAGAGACTTCCCAATACCCTCCTATTATTTCTTATGATGAATCAGGTAATGAGGAGGAGCCTCCTATTCAACCAATCTCATTAATAAGGAGTTCCAAAAAGAGGATTGAACCCACACATGATGTGGTGAAGAAGAAGAAAAGAAAAAGGAAGAGAGGTAAAAAGATATCTCCCCCAAATAATGCTTCTCCTATTACTATTGTGCCTCATGAAAGCATAATTGTGGAAGATAATGATACTTCTTATGATCTTGAAAATCTTTTTGGCACTTGCTTGGAAGATTATGATAATTGCTATACTATTGGTGCTAACCATACTATTAATGATGAGAGTGATTATGCTTATCATATGAAAAGGCCCAAGCTTGGGGATGCTATGTTTGATGAAGATGATGTTTTTGAGAATACATTTGCTGCAATTAATGTTTGTCCCAAGCTTGGGGATGCTACGTTTAATGAAGATGATATTTTTAGTCTCCCAAGTTTCGATATGCAAATTTATAATGATGATAGCATGCCTCCTACTTATGATGATTATTGTGATGATAATTATGCTATAAAAAGTAGTGATTATATTTATAAAACGTGTCATGATTATGATTACCCTTTTTCTGAACATTACTCTTTTAATGTGGAAACAATTTATAGTATTCGAGTCTCTTATGATACTCCCACTATTCCGAATGAGAAGAATCTTACCTATGTGGCGAGTAATAAAAATTCTATGCTTGTAGATCATGAAAAGAATGCTTAAGGTGCTGGTTATATTGTTGAATTCATTCATTATGATACTGAAAATTATTATGAGGGAGGAATATATGCTTGTATGAATTGCAATAATATCATGTTTCCCCTCTATGTGCTTAAAGTTTTAAAGTTATGTTTGTTTTGCCTTCCTATGCTAGTTGATTATTGTTCCCATAAGTTGTTTGCTCACAAAATGCCTATGCATAGGAAGTGGGTTAGACTTAAATGTGTTAGTCATATTCTTCATGATGCTCTCTTTATGTTTCAATTCTTATCCTTTATGTGAGCATCATTGAAATCATCATGCCTAACTAGGGGCGTTAAACGATAGCGCTTGTTGGGAGGCAACCCAATTTTATTTTTGTTCCTGTTTAGTAATAAATAATTCATCTAGCCTCTGTTTAGATGTGGTTTTATGTGTTTAATTAGTGTTTGTGCCAAGTAGAACGTTGGGAAGACTTGGGGACAATCTTGTTGATCTCGCTGTAAAAACCCAGAAACTTTCGCGCTCACGAGAATTGCTGCCATTTTTACTGGAGAGTGATATTTAGTTAATTCTTTTTGCAGATGATTAATAGACAAATTACTCACGTCCAGCAATTTATTTGAGAATTTTATGAGTTCCAGAAGTATATGTTTGATTCAGATTACTACATACTATTCTATTTTTGACAGATTCTGTTTTCTATGTGTTGTTTGCTAATTTTGATGAACCTATGAGTAGTACCGGAGGGTATGAACCATAGAGAAGTTAGAATACAGTAGATATTACACCAATATGAATTTAGAATGAGTTTATTACAGTACCTTATGATGGTGATTTGCTTTCTTGTACTAATGGAGCTTACGAGTTTTCTGTTAAGTTCTGTGTTGTGAAGTTTTCAAGTTTTGGGTAAAGATTCGATGGACTATGGAATAAGGAGTGGCAAGAGTCTAAGCTTGGGGATGCCCAAGGCACCCCAAGGTAATATTCAAGGACAACCAAAAGCCTAAGCTTGGGGATGCCCCGGAAGGCATCCCCTCTTTCGTCTTCGTTCATCGGTAACTTTACTTGGAGCTATATTTTTTTTACCACATGATAAGTGTTTTGCTTGGAGCGTAGTTTTATTTTATTTAGTTCTGCTTGATGTTTGAATAAAATACTAAGATCTGAAATTATTAAATGTTAGAGAGTCTTCACATAGTTTCATAATTATTCGACTACTCATTGATCTTCACTGATATCTTTCAGAGTAGTTTGTCATTTGCTCTAGTGCTTCACTTATATCCTTTTAGAGCACGGTGGTGGTTTTATTTTGTAGAAATAGATGAACTCTCATGCGTCACTTATATTATTTTGAGAGTCCTAAACAGCATGTTAATTTTCTTTGGTTATGAATTTAGTCCTAATATGATGGGCATCCAAGAGGGATATAATAAAAACTATCATATAAAGTGCATTGAATACTATGAGAAGTTTGATACTTGATAATTGTTTTGAGATATGGAGATGGTGATATTAGAGTCATGCTAGTTGAGTAGTTGTGAATTTGAGAAATACTTGTGTTAAAGTTTGTGACTCCCGTAGCATGCACGTATGGTGAACCGTTATGGGATGAAGTCGGAGCATGATTTATTTATTGATTGTCTTCCTTATGAGTGGCGGTCGGGGAAGAGCGATGGTCTTTTCCTATCAATCTATCCCCCTAGGAGCATGCGCGTAGTACTTTGTTTCGATAACTAATAGATTTTTGCAATAAGTATGTGAGTTCTTTATGACTAATGTTGAGTCCATGGATTATACGCACTCTCACCCTTCCACCATTGCTAGCCTCTCTAATACCGCGCACCTTTCGCCGGTATAATACACCCACCATATACCTTCCTCAAAACAGCCACCATACCTACCTATCATGGCATTTCCATAGCCATTCCGAGATATATTGCCATGCAACTCTTCATCGTTTCGTTTATTATGACACGCTCCATCATTGTCATATTGCTATGCATGATCATGTAGTTGACATTGTATTTGTGGCAAAGCCACCATTCATAATTCTTTCATACATGTCACTCATGCATCATTACACATCCCGGTACACCGCCGGAGGCATTCATATAGAATCATATTTTGTTCTAAGTATCGAGTTGTAATTCTTGAGTTATAAGTAAATAAAAGTGTGATAATCATCATTATTAGAGCATTGTCCCAGTGAGGAAAGGATGATGGAGACTATGATTCCCCCATAAGTCGGGATGAGACTCCAGACGAAGAAAAAAATAGAGGCCAAAGAAGCCCAAAAATAGAGGCCATAAAAAAAGAGAAGGCCCAAATAAAAAATAAAAAAATAAAATAAAAAATAAAAAAATGAGAGAAAAAGAGAGAATTGACAATACTACTATCCTTTTACCACACTTGTGCTTCAAAGTAGCACCACGATCTTCATGATAGAGAGTCTCCTATGTTGTCACTTTCATATACTAGTGGGAATCTTTCATTATAGAACTTGGCTTGTATATTCCAATGATGGGCTTCCTCAAAATGCCCTAGGTCTTCGTGAGCAAGCGAATTGGATGCACACTGTCGGTGTCAAAACCGGCGGATCTTGGGTAGGGGGTCCCGAACTGTGCGTCTAGGCCGGATGGTAACAGGAGGCAAGGGACACGAAGTTTTTACCTAGGTTCGGGCCCTCTCGATGGAGGTAAAACCCTACGTCCTGCTTGATTAATATTGATGATATGGGTAGTACAAGAGTAGATCTACCACGAGATCGAAGAGGCTAAACCCTAGAAGCTAGCCTATGGTATGATTGTTGATGTGTATGTTGTCCTACAGACTAAAACCCTCCGGTTTATATAGACACCGGAGAGGGTTAGGGTTACACAAAGTCGGTTACAGTGGTAGGAGATCTTCATATCCGTATCGCCAAGATTGCCTTCCAGGCCAAGGAAAGTCCCCTCCGGACACGGGACGGAGTCTTCAATCTTGTATCTTCATAGTCCAGGAGTCCGGCTGAAGGTATAGTCCGGCCATCCGAACACCCCCTAATCCAGGACTCCCTCAGTAGCCCCTGAACCAGGCTTCAATGACGACGAGTCCGGTGCGCATATTGTCTTCGGCATTGCAAGGAGGGTTCCTCCTCCAAGTACTTCATAGAAGATTTTGAACACAAAAGATAGTGTCCGGCTCTGCAAAATATGTTTCCACATATTGCCATAGAGAGAATAATATTTACACAAATCTAATCTGCTGACGTATTCCGTAGTGTGACATCACACCACGGCCAAGCTTTTATTCGAACCGTTTTACTGTCCATCTCAGCGCGTTATGCGAGGCGGTTTCCTTGGTACGTCTTGTTAAAGCAGAGATCGTGTCCCCTTATTCCAGGATTCTCATCAATACGGGCGTGGGTAACCCAACCACGCCATTGATTACGGCGCTTCATCCACCCATATAAGGGGATAAGGATCCATCTTTTCACCTACGCCTTCTTCCTCCTTTGCCTATCCATTTTCGCGCACTCAAGCTCCAGCGCCCAAGTCCGTACTCCCCACCTCAACCTTCTCCAGTCATGTCTGGAGCGGGAGGCAAGTGGATGGTCTCCTCCATCACGGAGGGACACATCAAAAAGCTGAGGAAGGCTGGATACCTGTCTAACGACATTGCGCACCGGCTTCCCGAAGAGGGGCAGCTCATCCCTACCCCTAGGGCCCATGAGAGGGTGGTGTTCCTCCCCGATTTCCTCCGCGGACTGGGTTTCCCTCTCCATCCATTTGTCCGGGGGCTCATGTTCTACTATGGACTGGATTTCCACGATCTGGCCCCGAATTTTGTCCTCAACATCTCGGCGTTTATCGTCGTGTGCGAGGCTTTCCTCCGCATCCGCCCCCATTTTGGCCTATGGCTCAAGACTTTCAACATCAAGCTGAAGGTGGTGCACGGCAACCAGGCGGAGTGCGGAGGCGCCATGGTGGGCAAGATGCCCAACGTCTTATTGCTCGAGGGCTCCTTTGTGGAGACCCTGAAGGGGTGGCAATCGGGGTGGTTTTACATCACCGAGCCGCGCGACCCTAAGTGGGTCGCAGCCCCCGAGTTCCGGTCCGGACCCCCAACACGGCTCACGTCCTGAAAAGAGACGGGCCTGTCGTGGGGTAGAAAAAAGGAGGTGACCGGACTGCAAACATGCATCCAATCCCTAGTGGACAAGCAGCTCAGGCTCGTCAACGTAGTCCAGGTTATGCTCATCCGCCTGAGCCTCCCGTGTCAACAACGAGCCTTCAATCTGTGGGAGTTCAATCCGGCGCAGCACCGGACTCTGAGCAGGCTCTTCGACACGACGTACGAAGATGCCTGGAAGGTGCTTTTCAAGGGCGCCGAGGCTCCCACATCCGCTACCGAGGATCGCGGATTCAGCGCGCAGCGTCACGCTAGCGCGGTAAGTTTTTTGTACCTTTTTCAGGGCACTAGTTTTTCATAGTTTAACTCTGTGCGGGATTTAAGCTTCCTTACCTTTGACAGGATTGGCAGGCGAAGTCTGGACGGATCGACTGTCCGGCACCTTTGCCCGAAGACCCAGCCGATGCCCATTTGGCGAAGCTGCTGGTTCCGGCACCCTATGTGGTGCCGGAGAAGAAGGTCAAGAAGAAGGCCACGGGGGCTCGAAAGAGTGCCCGACGCCCGGAGGTGTCGGATTCATCATCCGACGAATCCAAGACGCACTCCTCCCGCAAAGACGAGGAGGAGGAATAAGAGACCCCTCCCCCTCCAGCGGGGGAAGGGAAGAAAAGGAAGGCCGCCCCAACTGGGGAGGCCGAAGGGTCCAAGAAGGGGAAAACCCTTCCTCCGGACTATTCCGCCGACGCCGACGATGGTGGAAAGGAGTGGGCGCCCAGGGCCAAGCCCCTGGCGGAATCGTAAGTATCCGGATACCAGAGTACTTAATAGTATTCGTTTATTGCACAGCTTTCCCTTATGTCGGATGTGTTTATGCAGCCCACCCAAAGACCGGCTCGACGCATCGTCGAGCGGCTCACTGGACTCGTCGGATGTGAACTTGCTTCCGACGGCTTCCTCCCCCCGCCCTACGGACGACACCGAAGTGTTGTCCCAACAGGTTCTGAGCCGGGAGGAGGTGGTCCTGGAGGCGCCGCAAGGCGACCTCCCGGACTCCAGGAGTAAAGGGCATGAAACCGCCCAGGGCTCCAAGTCCGGCCCTAGGCCGGACACTGCTCCGGAACATTCAAAGGTTCCAGAGTCCGGCGGGCGACCTCCTTCCAAGAGGAGCAAGCTCGCCGTGCCGGTGACCTCCTTCCAACCGGAGGCGCCGGATAATATGTTGGAGGTGCTCCAAGGCGCCTCCATCGACAAGGGGCACCGCACTATTATGAGTGCGGTGATCCAGAAGGTTCAGTCCGCCAAGAGCGGACTGGCTGAAGCTTGTACCAGCCTTTTAATAGGCTTTGAGGTAAGTAAAGAATGTGTAAATAATATTACCGCATAGACAGTAGCCCCTAATGCTCTGTTTGGCGTTCGGGAAGAAAAGCCGAATAGAGGATCAAATAAAATTCGCAGGAGTCTAACAGAAAGGAGTCAATATGTGTATGCAGGCTTCTCTGCTTGCGTCCGCCGCACTGACTGCGGAAGTGGACATGCTAAAGCAGAAACTCGAGCGGTCCGAGCAAGAGCTCGGGCGTGCCAAGAAGCAGCTCGAGGACAATGAAGGTAAGAAATACCTTGTTTAAATATATATATATATAAAAGGTGCAATTGCAAAAAATGACAGGATTGTCATAGCTATTGTAGGGGCCACATCTGAGGTGGCGACCCTTAAGCAAGCGTTGGACGAGGCCGAGAAGAGGGCGGCCACGGAGCGCACCGAGCGGGAGAAGTGTGAGGTCGAGGTTGGCATGGTGCGGCAAGAGCTCCAGGCTCTCATGGAAAAACATGAGAGTTTGGAGCTTGAGTCAAAGACGCGAGCGTCCAAGCTCGCGGTGGCTATTGAAAATGCCAATTCTGCCAAGGCCGAATCCCAGAAGACCCTCCAGGAGTTTGAGGAGGTGAAGAAGATAGCGGCGGGTAAGGCATTCTTTATGCAAAGCAAACACATAAACGTGAGTTACTTGTTACTTACCCGAATCCGGAGCTCTCCAGGAGCGTTCGCAGATCTTCCCCGGAGTGTGTCCGATGCCGCCGCATTCTATCGAGCCGAGGAGGGAAGCTCGATGGAGAAGGTGTTCTGGTCTCAGTACGCTGAGTCCGGACACCCTGTGCCCCTGAGCGACCAGCTGAAGCAACTGGTCGAGCTCCACAAGGCGGCCGAACAGGCCATGAAGGGCCTCATAGTTCGGCTGTGGCCTGGAGAGGCTTAGCCTGGGAGCTATTTCAGGCTGGTGCGGTGGCTGGTGGAGGCCTATCCAAGACTCGAAGTCATCAAGCGCTCCGTCTGCATTGAAGGTGCCCGTAGGGCCCTTGCCCGTGCTAAGGTGCACTGGGGCAAGCTGGATGCTGAGAAGCTTGTGAAGGACGGGCCACCGGCGGGGAAAGAGCATCGCAAGCCCGAAAATTATTATAAGGGTGTTCTGAAGGGTGCCTGCCTTGTGGCGGATGAATGTTCCAGAGATGTAATTTTTGTGTAAAAACTCGCTCGTTTTGTCCTGTGCGCTGAAAGCTTGTTCATATGCGCTAAGCAATGCTGTTTGAATTTAAAATATTACCTTCTGTGCGGCTGTTTATCAATTCTGAGAGATGGCAAGTCGTCGGCTTCTGCCCCTATGCCGCTAGTGCTGGGGTGTTTGGGGATAAACCTGAGCGATCTTTTTCCCATGTTTGGGTCCTTCGAGGGAGGTGCTCAGCCCAACGAACAAGGCAATCGGACTATAATGCATGAACACTCTCACTTAGCCATAGAATTCTATAATTTTAAATTTCGGTGAAGCCCCTGGTATTCGGAAGACCGAGTTCGGGGCGCTATCCACGCCTTGGCCGGACAGAGCCGGCTCCTCGCCCTAAGCGGCATAAGTCGTTAGGGACTCGAAAAACCTCTCGAACAGCGACCAGCTCTCGCTTCATCATGACAGTCAGTTTTAGCTTTCTCCACTGAGGTGCTCAACCGGGGTACAATCGTAGTGGTTCTCCTAGTGCTACCTTAGCCGATATAGCGGAACGTAAGGCACCAAAACATAGGAGCCGGGCAAACCCAACTATTGACCCAAGACATGATTCGGAGCCGATGCATATAATGCTATAAGTTCGGGGTGCTGCACTTGTTAAAGTATTCGAACTTCTCACACCATATTGAGGGGTACTAAAGCCCCTGGCGTATTTTGGCCGTACCAACGTGTATGGGTGCAACATGTCGTTAAGGAACATATATAAAGAAAAAAGGTAATGCAAAAATAAATGAAGGCTATGCATTGTTTATTAAAAAGGTGTGCGATCAAGGCAGAACGATACAAGTAATGCGATAAGTGGAAGGGTGGACTAGTTAACATGTCTGTTCCAGGGGCAAGCTGCGGAATAGTATGCAGAACGGGTATACTGCTCGTGATAGAGACCACCTGGGAGTTCCGTAATGCGGCGTGGCTTGTCTGCTTCCCTGGTTCTTGCATCGTTTGTGCGGCAATTGAACTGCCGAACAGGCCTTCCAAAGGATGAAGTCCTGAAAGTAAGAGAAAATTAAAAAATCGGTAGCCCCTGGTACGGTTTAAGCCGTGTTTTGGGCGTGCCATGATGGTGCCCCTCCCCCTGTGCCCATGGTATCTCTATAGCGTAGGTATGTACGCGAAGTACTGACGTCGCCTTTTTGCGAGGGTTTGGGTTGGGGCCGCATTGCTACGCCTGCTCGGATCATGCCAGGCGGTCTTGTTGTAGGTTACTCCGGGCGCGCTTGACGGTGTCCGGTTGTTTAGTGGCGGGACTGGAGAACTGCCTAGATAGGCTGCTTTGTACTTCCGCTGCAAGGGCCGCCGTGTGCTCCTCCGTTCGGAGGGAGCGTTCGGTGTTTCCATTGACCGTAATTACTCCTTGAGGGCCTGGCATCTTGAGCTTAAGGTATGCGTAATGCGGTACCGCATTGAACTTAGCGAATGCGGTTCGCCCGAGCAGTGCGTGATAACCACTGCGAAACGGGACTATGTCGAAGATTAGCTCCTCGCTTTGGAAATTATCCGGAGATCCGAAGACCACTTCAAGTGTGACTGAGCCTGTACAGTTGGCCTCTACACCTGGTATTACGCCTTTAAAGGTCGTTTTGGTGGGCTTAATCCTCGAGGGTTCTATGCCCATTTTCCGCACTGTATCCTGGTAAAGCGGGTTCAGGTTGCTGCCGCCGTCCATAAGGACTCTAGTGAGATGAAATCCGTCAATAATTGGGTCTAGGACCAAAGCGGCGAATCCGCCATGACGGATGCTAGTGGGATGATCCCTTCGATCAAAGGTGATCGGGCAGGAGGACCATGGGTTGAACTTTGGGACGACTGGCTCTACCGCGTATACGTCCCTTAACGCGCGCTTCCGCTCCCTTTTGGGGACGTGGGTTGCGTATATCATGTTCACCGTCCGCACTTGTGGGGGAAAACCCTTCTGTCCACTATTGTTCGGCGGCCGGGGCTCCTCGTCGTCATCGCTATGCAGC
This sequence comes from Triticum urartu, assembly GCF_003073215.2. NCBI lineage: Eukaryota > Viridiplantae > Streptophyta > Magnoliopsida > Poales > Poaceae > Triticum > Triticum urartu. The sequence continues at coordinate 27,204,890 of NC_053022.1, forward strand.
CCCTTGTCTTCATTTTCAGCGTTTAACTTGCCTGCCTGCTTGAACACCCAACAATCCCTGTTGGTGTGATTGGCCGGCTTTTCGGGGGTGCCATGTATCTGGCACGAGCGGTCCAGTATTCGGTCCGAACTGGACGGGCCCCTAGGATTCCTTTTGAATGGCTTTTTCTGCTGACCGGATTTAGAGCCTCTGAATTCGGCATTAACTACCGTATCCTCAGCATTGTCGCCGTTAATGCGGTGCTTCTGCTTGTTGCGACGCGACCTGCCACTACTATCCCTGGTGTCCGAGTTACCAGGGTTCTTGGTCATATTGTTGCTACGAGCAAGCCAGCTGTCTTCTCCCGCGCAAAAGCGGGTCATGAGTGTCGTGAGTGCTACCATAGATTTCGGCTTTTCCTGACCAAGGTGCCGGGCCAGCCACTCGTCACGGATATTGTGCTTGAAGGCTGCTAGGGCCTCAGCGTCCGGACAGTCGACTATTTGATTTTTGTTTGTTAGGAACCGTGTCCAGAATTGCCTGGCCGATTCCTCTGGCTGCTGAATTACGTGACTTAGGTCATCGGCGTCCGGGGGTCGCACATAAGTGCCCTGGAAATTGTCGAGGAATGTGGCTTCCAGGTCCTCCCAACAACTGATTGAACCTGTTGGCAAGCTGTTAAGCCAATGTCGAGCTGGTCCTTTAAGCTTGAGTGGGAGGTATTTGATGGCGTGGAAATCATCGCCGCGGGCCATGTGGATATGAAGGAGATAGTTCTCGATCCATACCGCAGGATCTGTTGTGCCATCATATGATTCAATGTTTACGGGTTTGAAACCCTCGGGGATTTGATGATCCATTATTTCGTCTGTAAAGCAGAGTGGGTGTGTGGCGCCTCTGTACTGGGCTATATCATGACGCAGCTCCAGTGAGCCTTGTCTACTGTGTTCGGCCCTGCCGAATTTGTGGCCGGCGTGACGGTTGCCGTCTCGAGCCGTGGGGCACCCACGCGATCCATAGATCGATCTTGTTTGCCTTGCCTTGTACTCCAATATATCTCGTAAGTCCGGCGCATATTCCCGTGCCTTGGTACGGGGTGCGGCTTGAGTGGAGGGTCGAGAGGCCTCTCTGTCGCGGCCACGAGGTGGTCGGTCGGCCGCATCAAGTGCTTCCTCCTCTAATCGGGGTAGCAACCTGCGCTTTGGGTAGCTCTTGGAGGGGCGTTCGAGTTTATGCTCTTCGGCCGCAAGGACTTCAGTCCATCTGTCGACTAGCAAATCTTGATCAGCTCTAAGCTGTTGCTGTTTTTTCTTGAGGCTTCTTGCCGTGGCCATAAGCCTGCGTTGAAAACGCTCTTGCTCGACGGGATCCTCTGGCATGACGAATTCGTCATCGTCGAGGCTTGCCTCGTCTTCGGAGGGAGGCATATAATTATCGTCCTCGACCTCTCTGTCTGCCGCTCTCTCATGAGGGCTGGTTTCTCCATCCTCCTGTGCTAAATCTTGCTGGAGGGGGTTTTCTTCGGTGCTTTCCAGAGTATTATTATCTCCCGTGCTGGAATCACCGTGTTTGTTTTGGCGGGATTTTGAGCGGCGCCGCTGACGCCGGCGCTTAGGCTGTTTCTTGGAGGGGTCATCCTCCGCTGTTCCATCGCCATCTCCCTCTTTTGGGGTGTCCACCATGTATATGTCATACGACGAGGTGGCTTTCCAGGGCCTAGTAGGCGCTCGTTCTTCATCATCTCCTTCATCGGCGTCTATACCGTCGATGTCTTCGGAGTCGAAGTCGAGCTTGTCGGTTAAGTCATCGACAGTGGCTACGAAGTGGGTGGTGGGTGGGCTTTGAATTTCTTCATCGTCCGTACCCCAACCTTGCTGACCGTAGTCCGTCCAGGGCTGTCCTGATAAAGAGAGAGACTTCAGTGACTTCAGGATATCACCCAAAGGCGAGTGCTAAAAGATGTCCGCGGCAGTGGACTCCATGATCGGCGCCCAATCGGATTCGATCGGCAGGGGCACGGAGGGTTCGGAGTCCGGAGAGGAGTCCGGCTCCTTGGAGTCACGAGTCTCGCAGAGTAAGGGGCTGGTGTTCGGCTCAATCGTCGTTAGGGTCGCAGCCCCCGAGGTGGTGTCCAACCGCCCATCCTCGATCGGCGCAGTTGGCTCCGAATTAGGGATCAGAGCTGATGCGGGTGCGGCCTCCAGGGCACTGTTCGGCGGCAGAGCTAAATCATGCTCGTCGTGATAGAGTGGCGCGCTCGGCAGTGGCTCGAATCCGTCGAAGATCAAGTCTCCGCGGATGTCAGCCGTGTAGTTTAAACTTCCAAATCTGACCTGACGGCCGGGGGCGTAGCTTTCGATCTGCTCCAGACGGCCAAGCGAATTGGCCCGCAGTGCGAAGCCGCCGAAGATGAAGATCTGTCCAGGGAGGAAGGTCTCACCCTGGACTGCATCGCTATTGATGATCGTAGGAGCCATCGAGCCTGATGGCGACGACACAGAGGAACTCTCAATGAAAGCACCAATGTCGGTGTCAAAACCGGCGGATCTCGGGTAGGGGGTCCCGAACTGTGCGTCTAGGCCAGATGGTAACAGGAGGCAAGGGACATGAAGTTTTACCCAGGTTCGGGCCCTCTCGATGGAGGTAAAACCCTACGTCCTGCTTGATTAATATTGATGATATGGGTAGTACAAGAGTAGATCTACCATGAGATCGAAGAGGCTAAACCCTAGAAGCTAGCCTATGGTATGATTGTTGATGTGTACGTTGTCCTACGGACTAAAACCCTCCGGTTTATATAGACACAGGAGAGGGTTAGGGTTACACAAAGTCGGTTACAGTGGTAGGAGATCTTCATATCTGTATCGCCAAGCTTGCCTTCCACGCCAAGGAAAGTCCCCTCCGGACACGGGACGGAGTCTTCAATCTTGTATCTTCATAGTCCAGGAGTCCGGCTGAAGGTATAGTCCGGCCTTCCGAACACCCCCTAATCCAGGACTCCCTCACACACCCACTAGTTTATTTTGTTGAGCTTTCATACATTTATAGCTCTAGTGCATCCGTTGCATGGCAATCCCTACTGACTCACATTGATATCTATTGATGGACATCTCCATAGCCCGTTGATACGCCTAGTTGATGTGAGACTATCTTCTCCTTTTTGTCTTCTCCACAACCACCATTCTATTCCACCTATAGTGCTATATCCATGGCTCACGCTCATGTATTGCGTGAAGATTGAAAAAGTTTGAGAATATCAAAAGTATGAAACAATTGCTTGGCTTGTCATCGGGGTTGTGCATGATTTGAATACGTTGTGTGGTGAAGATGGAGCATAGCCAGACTATATGATTTTGTAGGGATAGCTTTCTTTGGCCATGTTATTTTGAGAAGACATAATTACTTGGTTAGTATGCTTGAAGTATTATTATTTTTATGTCAATATTAAACTTTTGTCTTGAATCTTATGGATCTGAATATTTTTGCCACAATAAAGAGAACTACATGGATAAATATGTTAGGTAGCATTCCACATCAAAATTCTGTTTTTATCATTTACCTACTCGAGGACGAGCAGGAATTAAGCTTGGGGATGCTGATACGTCTCCAACGTATCTATAATTTTTTATTGTTCCATGCTATTATATTGTCAACCTTGGATGTTTTATATGCATTTATATGCTATTTTATATGATTTTTGCGACTAACCTATTAACCCAGAGCCCAGTGCCAGTTTCTGTTTTTTTCCTTGTTTTAGAATATTGCAGAAAAGGAAAATCAAACGGAGTCCAATTGATCTGAAACTTCACGGAACTTATATTGGATCAGAAGAAGCCTAGAAGACTTGGAGTGCATGTCAGGGGATCAACGAGGAAGCCACGAGGCAGGGGGGGGCGCCCACCCCCCTGGGTGCGCCCTCCACCCTCGTGGCCCCCCTGACGTACTTCTTCCACCTATATATCTCCATATACCCTAAAACGATCGGGGAGCACAATAGATTGGGAGTTCCGCCGCTAGAAGCCTCCGTAGCCACCGAAAACCAATCTAGACCCGTTCCGGCACCCTGCCGGAGGGGGCAATCCCTCTCCGGTGGCCATGTTCATCATCCCGGTGCTCTCCATGACGAGGAGGGAGTAGTTCTCCCTCGGGGCTGAGGGTATGTACCAGTAGCTATGTGTTTGATCTCTCTCTCTCTCTCATGTTCTTGTGGTGATACGATCTTGATGTATCGCGAGCTTTGCTATTATAGTTGGATCTTATGATGTTTCTCCCCCTCTACTCTCTTGTAATGGATTGAGTTTCCCCTTTGAAGTTATCTTATCGGATTGAGTCTTTAAAGATTTGAGAACACTTGATGTATGTCTTGCCGTGCGTATCTGTGGTGACAATGGGATATCACCTGATTCACTTGATGTATGTTTTGGTGATCAACTTGCGGGTTCCGCCCATGAACCTATACATAGGGATTGGCACACATTTTCGTTGTGATTCTCCGGTAGAAACTTTGGGGCACTCTTTGAGGTTCTATTTGTTGGTTGAATAGATGAATCTGAGATTGTGTGATGCATATCGTATAATCATACCCACGGATACTTAAGGTGGCATTAGGTTTTTGGTTGATTTGTGTCTTAAGGTGTTATTCTAGTACGAACTCTAGGGCTGTTTGTGACACTTATATGAATAGCCCAACGGATTGATTGGAAAGAATAACTTTAAGGTGGTTTCGTACCCTACCATAATCTCTTCGTTCGTTCTCCGCTATTAGTGACTTTGGAGTGACTCTCTGTTCCACGTTGAGGGATAGTTATGTCATCCAATTATGTTATTATTGTAGAGAGGACTTGCACTGGTGAAAGTATGAACCCTAGGCCTTGTTTCCTAGCATTGCAATACCGTTTACGCTCACTTTTATCATTAGTTACCTTGCTGTTTTTATATTTTCGTATTACAAAAACCTTTATCTACCATCCATATACCACTTGTATCATCATCTCTTCGCCTAACTAGTGCACCTATACAACTTACCATTGTATTGGGTGTGTTGGGGACAAGAGACTCTTTGTTATTTGGTTGCAGGGTTGCTTGAGAGAGACAATCTTCATCCTACGCCTCCTACAGATTGATAAACCTTAGGTCATCCACTTGAGGAAAATTTGCTACTGTCCTACAAACCTCTACACTTGGAGGCCCAACAACGTCTACAAGAAGAAGGTTGTGTAGTAGACATCAATGCCCTTCCTCGCCGGCCAGCAAAAGACAGAGCACTGTGGAGTGCTCTGCTAGTCGGCAATGGGGTATATATAGGCAACTCATTTGTCCCGGTTCGTGGCTGGAACCGGGACTAAAGCCCAGCCTTCTGTCCCGGTTCGAGCCAAGAACCGGGACCAATGTTTGTGGGCCAGGAGCGAGGCCCATTGGGCCCGGTTCGTGCCTAGAACCGGGACAAATGGGTCCATACGAACCGGGATCAATGGCCACGAGGCCCCGGCCGCCCCCCTGGGCTAAAGAACCGGGACGAATGCGTCCATTGGTCCCGGTTTGTGGCAGAACCAGGACTAATGGGCTGGTCAGACCCGAACGAAAGCCCCTTTTTCTACTAGTGATGGCTCTTGTTATGGCTACTCGCACGCTTCAGCGGGGGCCTGACGGAGCTGGGTTACACGTGAAGGTACGATTGCTGTCCTGGCGATGGGGGTTTGCACTAGCTCCAGGTGAGAACTCTGCATCATTTTTGTCGATTCCAGCGGCAACAGTGTCTGTGGACGTCATTTTCCTCGTGGAGGTGCTGTAGTGGAGCTTGTGACACGCTCGCCGCCTTGTTTCGTGGCATCTGGGTGAAAATCTATGATCGGCCTTGCTGGTTTGGATGACGGCGGTCTGTCCTCGACACCACTTCCTCCTTGGAGGTGTCATCATGGAGACTCAAACGACGGCTTTCGTAACTGTGTGTGGTTGAAGGTGGTGTGTTAGGTGGTGGTGGTGCTGCCAACTTGGGGTTGACGGTGGTGGCCTCGGCTGATTAGAGTGGTGGATGCTTGTTGTGGGTGTGATGGTGGTGGTGTCGCGGCCGGCTTGGGGTCAATGGTGGTTGTATGGTGGTGTTCTTTGGGGATTCAGCGACAGTGCCTTTGGTGCTACAGGGCAGCCACTTGTATCCTTTCGCGAAGATGTCTCGCCCTTGTTATTACGTTGTGCATGATCAAGACCCTCCCATGGCTACCAATGTGTTGCGGCGAGCTTTCTGCTCTTGGTGACGTCTCGGTTCATCTGTGCTCATTGATTGTACAAGATGCCTCCCGAACCTGCTAATCGTTCCAAATTTCCATGGCGGAGCTTCTAGTCAAGGTTCGTGTTTAATTCCACGCATTGATTTTGGATGCTCATGAGTTGCGCCGTGGGGCTCGGTACACAAGCCGGTGCAATGCGTCGGGCTCCTGGCAAAGTTCTGGTATTGTGATCCCTTGATGACACCCCACATCTACTTGTTTTTTCATGGTGTCGGTCCTTTAGTCTGCTAGCTAGACGTGCCTTGTCTTGGGTGTTTTTATTTTCTCTTCTTCCTTTTCCCTTCCTGCTACATGTAAGGTTCTCGGTCACTTCCCTCATAAATGGGGTCAACTTATTCAGGTTTTCTTTATAAACTGGATCAGTCAAAGCCTAAGGGGTGTGACTCTTGAGTCTTGACTTTGGTCGCTTTTGAGCAATATATTCAGGTGGGAGAAATCTCCCGGCGGTGATTCCACTCACTAATCTTGAGCGATGCAAGAACACTATGCACACGATTTGTCTCTCTCATTCGTGTGCACATAAGGTGGTGTTGGACAAGGCAGCGGAAAGAGTTAACCTACAGCCTTTCGCCGGGGGGTTGACATCATACGAACCTGCTGGGGCATAGCAGTCAGCAGTTGCAGGTGACCTCGTGCAATAAATGCAGCTCGGTTTGCATATAATTTTTAAAAAAGGAACTTGCAAAATGATGAACATATTTATCTGGTGTTGCAGAACCTGTAGTGGCGCTGTACTGGCGTGCCAGCTTAGGTGACCAAAGCATACATCTCAGTTAACGAATATTGTAAAACAGCAAAGTAAACTTGAAATGGTACATATGATTGGTGGTTCTCAAACGAATGAGATTACACAGTTAGAGACAAAGTTATTGCGTGAAATTGCATGCTGCACTAAGATACGATGACAGATCGAAAATGCCGACAAGCTACATCCTAGTGCTGCGAACATACTGATCTCAGAGTCTTGTTCAGCTTGGACAGGTATAAGATGGACCGGTTGACATGGGCGGAGCTAGTTGAGGACTTGGGTGTACAAATGTATATCCACTAGTTTGGCAAAATGCTTGTATACTTAGGTATAATTCATATATATAACACTATACATAAATAAACTTGAGTAAAAGTATTTTACTGGTCTATGTACACCCATTGTTCAGATGTTGGCTCCACCACTACCGGTTGATGATCATGAATGTTGCCATCAGATTAACCATACACAGCACCAGGATGATACGAACCGGTGCCTGCAGTCCCTTAGTGCCTGTGATGAGGCATGTTCGTAGTACGTGGCTGTGGAGTTACTTGGCCCTGAACGTACCATTGAAGCTTGAGATTGCAGGCGTCCAAGGATGTTGGCATACTCTTGGTGCTACTCCCACAAACTATACTACTATTTAGTTTGGGAATTGAAAAATGGACATCGATTGAGTGAAACTAAACTGTGGACAAACATATTTTTCCCATCGATCACAAGATCCCTCTAGGTTCAATAACAATGTGTACATAAGAATAAATAAAGAGGTCATCCCAAGATCAGTTCAGGAAGAGGCCTGAGCCCAAAAATTTTCATCATTCGTCTCACCACCATTTGCTCATCATCGCTCCATGGACATGTTTGTTGCCCAACCATCCGCCAATCCCAGAGTCCGATGTACCGAACATGGCCATCCTTCAGCAAAACAATGCGTTGCAACGATGTGCACACCCTCACAACATACTTCAAAAGCCATATGTTACGCTGCGTGTATCCAATCACGACCAGCTCCTTGAGGTGATGGTGCCGAAGCTCATTGCCTGATTTTGACCAATTCATCCCGCGCAGGCAATCTGGCTCCGTTTCTGAGTGGGGCACGTGGATGTGCAGGACCTCGAGAAATGTCGAGGCCATGAGGAGGCCACGTGTCCATGAGATATCCCAATTTGAAGGCACGTCAGCGACAAGGAGCTTTTTCAGGTGCAGCAACTTCTTCTCTAGATGACTGGGCCGAATCCATGTTCTCCGCCCAATAAATCGGATGACAAGGTTCGTCATGGTGGGGGACATACCGAGGAACGAGTCAAACTCATCTATCCATCGTGCTGCCACTTTACTATCATCCTCTAGAGAGAATGAGAGGTTAGTGTCCATGAGGCTCGGAACTGAGCCAAATAGAATCTTTGAAGTGTGGGTTAGGCAGCACGCCAGGCGGACAAGCATTGGGAGGTCGCGCAGCTCGATCACAAAGAACGAGCACTCTTCCAGGACTAGCTCCCTGATATGTGAACAGGGCGCGTCCACCACCAGAGTGGTATGTGCACAGCAGCAGAACGTGAGGTGAAGCACTTGGAGCCCGGTGCAGTCTTTGAACACCCTCTCATACATGGCGACGGGCGTGGAAGCAGACATGTCACGCAGTATGAGCTTGGTGAGCGTGTTGTAGCTATGCAGCGGTGGCAGTGCACAGTACTTGCCCAGCGTCAGGCTGCGAAGGCAAGACTGGAGGTTGAGACAGTTGTGGGGGAAGCTGTATGTCTGCGTGTGATCATAACCAGACGATTGCCTGACGACAACCTCCAGATCTTCCACCCCCCATGCGCCGACCGCAACATTGATTAGGCGGTCCACACAGATGCTATTGTATGTCCGAAAAAACTCAAGACGGAGGGTCTTCACGCGCCGGTCATGGCCACTGTCTGCTTCCAAGAAGCTCGTGATTCCGTTGGTAAATGACCTGATTGTATCGATCTCGCATCGCGCCTTGAGACCGTCGAGTGTCCCGGCCAAAGTGGCGTCACGCGGCAAGTTGCGTTGGCGAAGGGCGACGGTCCGTTCGTACTCCGGCGGGAGTATGTCGCTCACCCTGAAGTCGAGCACCGACAACTCACGGGGGATGCGAACCCATCGCCTGGCTAGGATGGCCATGGAGAGCACTGTTCGGGTGTCCAGCCTGCTTACTATGAGGAGGATCAGATCATCATGGAGCACGCTAAGGCGGTCCTCGCCGCCAGACGTGCGAGGCCGCACTCGATGCAACATCGGCATGGCTTTCGGTGGCAATGGCAGAGCAGAAAGTTTCGCAGTTCCTGTGCCATATAAAAAAATATCAGCATCAAATATAGTACACAGTCTTACCGAAAAGAACAACATAAATAGGTTTTACAATAAATATTATAGCTCACCAAATAATATGTTTAGAGTTAGCAAATACAAATAGTTAGGAAGAAACAACAGTCTTAGGTAAACAAAATAGTCTCTTCATTTTTGACAATTGTACAGCATAAGTAACACCAAACTAGCATAAGAACCTAGTGACTTGACACAAAACAGAAGAGTGGAGGTGATAAAACTGCTCGATGCATTGGCATACCAGAAAGAAATCGAATGGTGGGCGCACTAGTCAAAAAGAAAAATATCGCACATATGAACAGCCAATTGATTTTGATTCACAACATTGTAGTTGAATCGTAAGTTTCGAATATGCGTGATTATACAACTACAACAAACACAAGAAAAAAAAAGCCAGAAATAAGTTGGGGATTCCGAAAATATTAGCAACGCAATAACAATTAAAACAAGTAATGTAACACTTGGGCTTGGGATTTGGGGATTTTAGGGCAAAAATGGGGGCAGCAGGCCGGGCACAAGAATACAGCAGGGCATCAGGCAGTCGATAATATGAAGAAGCGGAAGCAGGCTTACCAACTCCTTGTAGGCTGCTCCGGTGCTCGCGTGCTGTCTATGGTGGCGCGGCCGCGGGACCAACCTGCGATGGGCAACCTGCCGGGGAAGGGGGGATTGGAGGTGGAGGAGGTGAGGCCGCGACGGGTCGGCGCGTTACGGCCGCGCAGGCGGCGCCGGCGACCGCTGGAGCCTGGAGGCTGAGTTCGGGATCGCGAATTGAGGCAGTCGTGTTCCTCTTGTGGGAGAAAATATATGTCGACCGGGCTAGCTCTGGAAACAGAATTGTACTCCCTCATTCCCGATATCCTAGGCGTACTAGGATTAGCACCAAAATTAGCGCATCGGTGGTTACGTGAGCCCAAGTGTCCTTAATTTTGTGCGGGTAGATCCTGCATATGCCTAGATCCTGCACCAAAATTACGCCGATCCACGAGTAGAAAAAAAAGGGGAGGCACGCAGGATCTCCTTGAACCTAGTCTTGATTGACCAAAAGTTTTGGGTGGGCGAGTGTCCACAGCGCCCGCCTTGCCCATCCACATAAGTTACGCAGACTAAGGCCGTGCTTGGTTCGTCGTATTTCCGCTCGATCCGGGTGTAAAATACGGAGTCCGTTACTTTTTAGATTGTGTGCTTGGATTGTCATAATATTTTTACACCCGATTTGCATCCACCAGTTTTTCGCTGGTTTTGGTGCCGTTTACATCCATAGAACTTAGTGGGAAACCGAGGCACACAAATAAAACGATGTTTGACGAATTTGAAGGAAACGGAGTAGGGGTGGACGACCTCTCCGGCAGTTGCGGCCGGAGCTGTCGCACAGCGAGAGGTGTGCGAGCATGGGGTGCGCCGCCATCGGGAAAGGGGCGGCTAGGGAGGAAAGCTTCCTCCGGAACTCATCCCGGCAATTTTGACGACAAGGGAGAAGCGGGCTTTGGCCCTAGCTATTTTCGTTTGCCAATTCATCCTTCTACCATATGTCGGCCTTTTCGATCTACGCGCTGACGAGTTTCGGTCTTCCCCATCGAGGGCGCCACGCGAAGCTTCGCTTTCTTATCGGTATCATGGGACATGTCTCAGTCAAGATTCCCAAGGCATTTGTAGAGGTGGAGAAAGTCATGGCAGCCACGATTGAAGTCTTGAAGCTTTGGAGGAAGGGTGTATTGTATGCGATGAACATTGCACGCCAGGTGGTTTGAGACTTGTAACAGCAGCCTCGGCAAGCATGGGTGGCAGCACTAGTGGACTACATTTTTGGTGGTGCTTCTCCAGTACCGAGTCTTGATTCTCAAGGTGAAAACCATTGTCTGCCTTTATTGGTTGTACATGGCAATGGCCTTGTTGAGAAAATTGTTTTTTTTTTGGTGAACTCAGACTTTCTTCACGGTGAAAACCTAAGATCTTCGATCGGGTAATGACAACGCTTCTGCATTGTTTCCTTCTTGGAAGAATTGCTTTTGGTGAACTTCTTTTGTAATATAGGTGTTATCTTCGGTGGTGGTTAGCGTCCTGCTGCTGGTAGTAATTGATCATCAAGGCGGGTTCTTTTTTCTTTCTTCTGTTTTTCTATTTTGTTTTTTGGCTGTATATCCTTGATGTCTTTGGACATCTTGTTGGTCAGAAGGCCGGGTGTACTTGGTATCTTCTTCTTTTTTTAATTTTGTTTTTTGGCTGTGTGTATCAATGCATGAGTAGGTTGCGTGCATGTAAGACTCCTAGTAAATTACTCTAGGTTACTACATGATTCCATGGTGATTAACTTGTACTTACAACCATGTTTATGAATATATCCACCGTTGGGGTGTCCTGCGTTTAGGTTGCTGAATCTCATCCACTCCTTTTCGTCTGCTTTAATAACATACATAACATCATAGTAACAACCATAAAAACTACTAGTAGTAGATAGAGTTGTAATTATTCATTGAATAAAACATCCTAATAAATTTTCCTTGCATGGTACATCACGCAACACATAGTATCTCATGATATAAGAGGAGGTAGCCTTTCTTTTCCCTTGTCCCTTACTCAGAGTCTCGAAAGGTCATGATATCAGAGGGTATAGCCTCACCTTTTTGAGGTGGCGTTACTTTCCCCCCTTGACACTTACTTACCAATCAATAGAACACTGTAGTTTTGTTAGGGAAGTAGAGAACACGAGGTAGTAAAAATAGAAGTGTAGTTTCTATTTCGTCAAAAAAAAAAATTAGAAGTGTTGACAAACTAGGCAGAGATATGATTACTAAAGTTATATTATTTTTATTATAGGAATGAGAGGAACCAGGAACAAAAGGTGACTATGTTACTGTGGAGAGCTAGACCATATGCTACCTGGACTGTAGCACCGGTCTAACGACTACCGTAGAGAGGTAACAGAACATGTATCATTAACATACCAGCCCAGAAACAATTGCAGCTGATGCGAGCCTCGTCACATGTGCTGACCATGCCGATGCACTTTTAGCCAAGCGAGGTATTCTCCTTGTTATCGCTCGTCGCCTTCTCGGCTACTCAGATGTGGCTACCGGTACCGCAGATAGCTTTGTACTCGTGCCTCACTTTGTCTCCCTTGAAAACCGTGTTCCTTGATTCTCTAAATCCGGTGCAGGGACAAACCGATTGGTGACGAGAGGATCGAAGCTGGGATTTGAGCATGAGGGGTCCACACAACGGTGATCACATAATATATGTAGCACTCAAAAGTAAGAAATATCAAGTCTTAATAGTATATATGGCGTCCAAGTCTAATGTTTTCTAACCAAAAAAATATTTCTATTTGATTAAATATATTTATTAAGAGAACAAAACCCTACAATGAAATTGATAATCTCAGCAACAGTTCATTATGTAGTTGATCGGCATAGTGACGATCCCGGTAGTGGACCAGAGCCATGTCGTTCACATGTCGAGTGCTCGAGGAAGTGTACGAAGATCCAAGCAACGGCTTCCACTATGCCCTAGGCTAGGCGAGGGACAATCAAGAAAATAACCAAAGTTGATCTCTAGATCTGTAGATGTATGGTTGTCTCGTGCAACCAGAGGCACCAAGCAACAGAATTGACACATCACGCACCGGCCATTCAACGCTATCCTCTGTTGAATTGTCGATGGGCCTAGGGCTTATATATGAAATAATTCCTGGAAATATCAAAGCCCTTGTGTGTGTGTGTCATGACATGATGGTGGAAAGTTTAGTCCCACCTCATTAGTGGATGATTGTGGAGACCGGATATGTATTTGGTGTACATGGTTCCACACGCACCTTTTATGAGAATAAATTTGAAAAATAATACTCCCTCTATTTACTTATGCAACACCACAAACTCAAATTACAGATACAAAGGTAAAAAATAATGTCGGTTTTGCAAGCTACCTTATCTTCTTTACCAGGTTAATTAAATAGGCATATGCAAATTAGAGCAAATTGAGTGGACATGAGGGAGGAAGTAGTTGAAAATGTCCTTTCTTTTGACCATATGAAAGTGCCATCATCCACTCAATGCATGCGACTAGTTAAATTATGGTTTGCCAGTATGAGGCAAGATATCAGTTTTTGCCTCGGTTATTGTTGGTGTTCTTGTATAGGTGCAAAATGTGTTTTTTCAAGCTGGTCTTGTATTTAAAAATGGAGGGAATTTAAAAAATTGAAAAATCTGTTTTTTTAATAGGCATACTCAATCAGTATACTCGCGTAAGAAATGACATTCGTGCTATTCTAGGGGAAAAATGAGAACAAAGTTATATTAAAATATACTAAATGAAGAATAGTAAGGCCCTGATTGTATTTTCCTCACTGTGAATAGCATGGGTGCCAGTTGTTCATGAAAATTCAATCGTGAGTAAAATGGTAGACAATGTTTGATAACCTAACATTTCTGAAGTTTTTGAAATTTACTGTATTTTTTTAAAGTTTCTATTCATGCACGTGTAGATGGAACCATGTTCACCTTTGTATTTTCATGTGGAGTGTTAGAATAAACTAGCAAATATGCCCGTGCGTTGCAACGGGAGAAACAAAAGCTAGCACGCCCCTAGTGACTCACTTGTGTTGCCACGTCCACTCTTTGCCAACGGCTTCTATGGTAGTTTTGTTGTCCACCTATTTTCACAATGAACATGATCAATACCAATGCCATGAGCTTGGTAACCACGCTCTAGCATCACTTTCATAAGATCCTCCTGCACCGACATGCAGTTATGTGGATTTGTAATGATGGAGTAAGCCACCCATGTCCCATTACACTTCGTACCCTCTCATACAGTACCGGGTTCAAAGCAAGTTCCAAAAACCAACGGGTAGGTTAGGAAGCACCATGTGTTCCAGACTATTTTGGGAATTAAATACTTTGGGTAGAGGATATTTAAATAGGCTACAACCTGTGTAGCCATGTCGGAGAGGTGAAATACAACATAGATAAAAATAATCATATGCACTTGCTTACTTGTCGCGATTACATGAGGGAGGTGTATTTGGGTTGGTTGGCATCCATAAAGTGACCGTGGAGAAGTTGAGTCCAAGAGGTGGAGATGCTAATGTTGCTTCAGAATTGGACATCCATAAAGGTGTCAAGGATAAAACCACGTTTTTGACCCATATACATATGTACCTTATATTGATAGAATCGGTTCGCCCGATCTCCCAAGTATAATGCAATTCCTGGTATTTAATACACACATGAAGAAACAACTAAGATAATATGGCATCACATGTATAATATAAATATACATGCAAAAGCAGATAAACTATAGCGGATGCTTTTATTATTTAAAAAAGAGCCAAGTATGTTTTCACAAAAACCAACAAACATGCTGGTAAGTAGTAATCTCAAGGATATTTTTATAATCTTACGTTGAGAAAACTTCACAAAATAAATATGTTAGTGGAAGTCGTAGCTTTATCTTAGCTGGTTGATACGATTGCCTTAATGACACTTATCTTGGTCCATTTTTTGTTTTGATAGGTGCCTTGGTAAGTTCTACTATTGGAATAAAACCTACCGGGTTTTTAGGATCCATAAGCAATGTAAAATAGAATTTGCAGGATAGCAACAATATTTAGTCGTGAATGTGATTAATTTACTAGTTTCTGCATGAAGTACACATATGGGTGGAGATTAATGTATTTAGGTGGTTCATATGGTTGGCTGCAACACTAAATGCATGCACACAATATGATATCCAGGACACATTATATTATATCATGCATGCCAACTAGTCACTTTTGATGAGGTGTCATAGCATTAAATGAAGAAAGAGATGATGAAGTACCATATCATGATATTGTATCATAATAAATGTTATGCTGCTTTGTTTCATGCATTGCAATAAATAAAGTACTACATAATATTAATATATGATACTATGCATTAGGAAGGTAGTATCATATACTAGTATCATATGCATGATACTAGTATATGATACTCCCCATTACAACCAGCCTTATCTCATGCCATAAAAAAAGGATGGAATCGCCTGCCAAGGAGCCATGCACCATAAAAATCAGTAAATTTAAGAGAAGCACTACCCATAAGGCCATAACGAAAGCACATGCAGGTTAATAATCAAACTCTTAGGCTGGTTTAATTAGCACGTACATAGACCAAACATTGATGATGCATTGACACGGAGGCTGTTGCTGTTGGGGACAGTGTAGGTGAAAGGGTCAAGGAGCGATGACTCGTCAAAAAACTAATCAACGTAAGTAGTGCTTCAGCAAACCTTAGACCTATAGGGTGTAGTGCTGCTCCAGCGACAGCTGAACTCGAAATATTCGTGTGAGTTTCTCCACATGGCAACCTGCCCGACGGCTGAACTTGAAATATTCCTATGAGTTTCTCCACCAGGCAACCTGCCCGACAAGGGAAACAGTCCTGATCTGCTTCAAACGGATGGCACCAGGTGTCACCTCCTTCGCTGAATCCACAAACGTGAGAAAGATTGGTTACCTTGTTCACTTTTGGATGATGACACATCAATCAAGACAACTAAATCTTGTAGATCAAACGGATATCGAACTTTTCCATCTAGCATGTGAGATCCGGAGGATAGAGCGTCGAGGCTTGACTACAACGACACATCGAGGGGATAATAAGGGCATCTCCAGCCGTTGGCCTCCCAGGAGGGGCAAAAAATCGCCCCCTGGGGACGCACCGGCGCTAAACCGCGCACTGGGGGCGTGATGCCCCCAGTCGCGGCCTCCCACGGGTTTTTAAAATGTTTAAATTCGGCGCAAACACAACGCAAACACGTTCGAGTTCTTTCAAATTTAAACATATTTTACAAAAAAAGGAAAAACTACCGCGGGCTACCCCCGCCGTCTCCCTCGCTGCCCGCCCACGCAGTTCTACATGCCGAGGAGGCTGTAGAACCGCGTGTAGTCACCGCCGTCGTCGTCGTCGTCGTCGCCCCCGTCGACGCCTCCGCCGTCTCTGCTGCATCCCTCTCCCGGCTGGCGCGGCGGGTTGGACGGTCCGGGGGCGTCGTCGTCGTCGCCGCTGTCGAGGACCACGACGCCGTGCTCGTCCTTGCGCCCACGCTTGCGGGCGGCGATCTCCTCCAGGGCCCGGCGCTGCCGGACCATCTCGTCGCGGAGGTAGTCGTCCCGCGCCCACGGCAGGGCGTCCTCGTCGGAGAAGCCACGCCGAGCTATCTCCTCGTACTCCGCGGGGAGGCCGGGCTCCGGCTTGGGCTCGACGAGGACGAAGCGGCTGGTGGGGGAGGCGTTGTCGCCGATGCGGACGCCGGAGCTGCGGGTGCGCGCGCTGACAGGCGTGTCCTGGGGCTTCGGCCTGACGGGGCGAAGGTGGAGGCAGGGGGAGCCGCCGGACGAGGAGGAGGACCCCCATGTCTCCATGCGCCTCGGGGTCCATGAGCTTCCCCGTCGGCGTGGGAAGGACGGGGGAGCGGGGTACTCGAGGCGCGGCGTGTTGCCGCCCTCGATGTACTCGAGGACGGCCTCCAATGTGCGCCCGGGCACGCCCCACCACCGACGCCGGCCGACGGCGTTGAGCCTGTCGGAGGGCTCGACGCCGTTGGTGGCCTCGAGCTGCTCGGCGTGACGGCGGCGGAAATAAGGCTCCTAGAGCGGGCTGTCGGAGATGTACCGTGGCCCCTCCCTCGCCGCACGCGGCAGGGACGAGCGGATGCGTGCGATCTCCGCACGCCGCGCCGCGCCGGTGGGTACCGGGGACACCGGCACGCCGCCGGCGCTGATCCTCTACGCCCCGGGCACCCGCATGTCCGGCGGGACTGGGTACTCGGCCTCGAAAAGGAGGCGAGCCTCGTTCTCGTGAAGATGGCGGCGGCCGAAGCCGTTCGCCGCCGCGCCGTCGCCTGGGAAGCGCTCGGCCATGGGTGTGATGAACTGGAGACGGTGAGAGAGAGAGGAGAGGGAGGAACGACGACGGCGAGAGAGTGCGAGTTGCCGAGTGCACTGGGGAGCGTCTTATATAGGCCGAGGCGCCGCCCGTGCGCGAGCCGCCGTGAGTACGCGTGGCGGGCGAGGGAGGGCGAGGAACGCACGTCATCCGGTCTTCACTGCGTCGCCCGTGAGGCATCAATGGCGCAGGCTGACCGGCGCGGCAGCGCGGCAGCTTTGGCATTGATTCGCCGCGGGAAACCAGGCGATGAGGACGACGAAGGGGCGAGAAGAGAGCCGTGTCCCTGACGCGGTGGGCCCCCGGCTGCTTCGCGCCAAAACAGTTCGCCCCAGCGCCCCCGGGCGCCCCCCAGCACGCCGGGTTCGGCCTGTGTCCGTCAGCGCTGTTTTCGGCCCAAGCCGGCGAAAATCGGCCTCCTGAGGCGCGACTGGGCCGATTTTTCGGCGCCGACACAAAAAAAACACCTGGGAAGGCCTTCCTGGGGGCGCGACTGGAGATGCCCTAAGGGCAGCAACATACAATCTATCACTAGAGACGATCCAGCTCTTGTTGTTACTGGAGTTGATCGAGTCGAGGAGGACATGAGCATGGCAGCGGACATACCCATCAGGAGAGATCGACGCAACCGGCTTCGAGTAACACTATGGTCGATCGAGAGGAAGACCAAGGACGTGTTTTCTCGGCTCGGCGCAATTCTTCCTCCATGCGAGATCTCACATAGGTAGGAGAGCACGTGACAGTGTGGGCTTTATCTTCGTGGGCCTCGGCGCGGCTCTTCGTGCATGGAAGCCATGGCAGCCGTCGTCCTACTTTTTCGATGCTCTCGCGAGGCCGCACTAATCTGAATCACCCGCGAGATCGGACTCGGTTTTTGCCTGCTCGTCCGGCGACTCATCTGCTGCTTCGTCGCCTTCCCTTCTGGGTAGGGGTGGAAATGGATCAGATGCGGATCGGATAGTGCTCTTACCACTTCCATTTTTATATTTTCAAAACAAATACGAATCCGAATACGGATATTATCGGATACGGATGCGGCTCGGATATTATTCGAATACGGATATGTATCGGATATTTTCTTGATTCGGAACGGATACGAATAATATCAACATATTGCTCAAGTAAATTAGTCGATAGCTATGTGACCTAAAATAATCAACTTGTGACATACTTATTTGGCTTTATGTTGGATAATTGGAATTTTGGGCCTAGAATTTTAAAATTACCTCGCATAATCTTATTCGGATACGGATATATCCACTTCCACATCCATATTTGTGTCAAAATCTCCTATCGTATTTTATTCTTTATTTGTTTAATAAATTCGGATACGGATAATTTCCATGTCTATTTTGGTTCGGATGCGGATATTTCGGATACGAATAGGCATTTTCTCAAATACGAATATCGGATATTTCGGATTATTCGCTACCACTTTCCACCCCTACTCCCGGGCGTCTTATTTATGAGAGGTTTTAGGAAAGGTTTGACTCGGTGTCCTGATCGTGAGGGAGATGTACGGAAGGATTGATCTCTTCTTCTGTTTTTTGCGTGGAAAAGGACTGAGAACCGATTCCTTTCCTTTTTTAGTGGAAGAAACGATTGGTTCCCTCAATTTTAGAACTACAATTGATTTCCTTTTTTTAGAACCATGACTACAATTGGTTTCCTAGTATACGACTTGACACAAACATGTACGTCCCGTGAGCGTGAAGGGGCTGGCCAGGTGCCTGCGTGAAGGTTTTCTTTCGTTGCGTGTGTCCGGTTTTTTCCCTTCTTTTTTACAACTGCTTTACCGAAAAAGACTTTCGCCTCGCTTTATAAATAAAGCAAACCGCCAAGAGCATATACAAGACGAGTCCAACACACACACACAAGACACACAACAAAGGTCCAAAGGTACTGCTGAGGGCACAACTCAACAAGCCCAAAAACGCAACACAACATAAAAGACAGCTCAGCCAGGACCAAGGCCGAAGCCAAATCTGGAAGCAACACACGCCTAATCAGGCTCAGGAGGAGGCGGCGGAGGGGGCGGCGATAGACGGACGGCCATCGAGCGGAGGTCGGCGATGAAGGCGGAGATGGCGTCCCGGTCCCGAGGGCGGCTAAGCGGCCGCCAGAGCTGCAAGTAACCAGACAGTTTGTAGAGGGCGTCAGTAGAGCGACGGAGAGGGGAGCGCTGAATCACAAGTTTATTGTGAATTGTCCGAAGGGTCCACGCGAGCACCCCAATCTCAAGCCACCTAATGTGGCGAGATGAAAGCGGGGAAGCCTGTAGTTCGGCAAAGAGGTCGGGGAAGTTGGAGTGGCACCAATTCCCGCCAATTGCCTCCCTAAGCAGCTCCAGACAAACTACGCAGACACACAGGAGAAGAAAATATGGTTCGAGTCTTCAGGGGAATCGCAGAGGGGGCAGAGGCCCGAGCCAGGGCCATTGCGCTTGCGGACCTCGACACCCGACGGAAGCCGACCACGGATCCACTGCCACATGAAGATCCGGATTTTAAAGGGCAGTCTAATGGACCAAACTGCCTGGAGGGGGAGGGGCAGAGGAGGGGGCGATAGCCGCATAGAGGGACTTGGTGGAGAATTGGCCCGAAGGCTCAAGGTGCCACCGAACCTCATCCGGGCCAACATCGACAGTCGGCTCATGGAGCGCAATACAATCCAGTAGCTCATGCCAGGCGGCCACTTCCGGAGGCCCAAATGGCCTCCGGAACGCGAGGCGCCCTAAGTCAATAAGGGCCTGCTGAACTGAGATTGTAGGGGCGACAGCGATGGAGAAGAGGTCAGGGAAGCGGGCAGCGAAAGGCGCGTCCCCAGCCCAGCGGTCAAACCAGAACAGGGTCGCGGCTCCGGAACCAACCGATATGGAAGTCCCAATGCGGAGGACGGGAAGCAGCTGGATGACTGACTGCCAGAACTGGGACCCGCCCGATAGTTGGCAGAAGGCCAAGGGTTGACCACGCAGGTATTTGTTCCGAATGATGTCTAGCCACAGGCCGCCATGGCCCTGAGTGATGCGCCAGAGCCAGCGGGAGAGGAGGGCAATGTTCATGCGCTTAGAGCACATGATGCCAAGGCCTCCCTGGTCCCGAGGCTTGCAGATGTCGGGCCAACTAACCATATGATACTTCTGCCTGTTATTGTCTCCCGCCCAATAGAAGCGAGATTGAATTTTAGCAATCTCGTGATGGAGAGTCTCGTGGAGACTGTAGAAGCTCATAAGGAATATGAGGAGACTAGAAAGCGAGGAGTTGATGAGGATTGTCCGGTCCGCCTTCGAGAGCCATCGACCTTGCCACGGCTCCATACATGTTTGCAACTTGGAGACCGTAGGGCGAAGGTCTGCCACAGTGAGCCGGGAGTCGCTAATGGGCGTTCCCAAGTAAGTCGTAGGGAAGGAGCCCAGGCGGCAGTTGAGGCGGTTGGCAATGCCGAGGGCCTCAGCCGGAGAGTAGCCCATCACCATCACATCGCTTTTATCGAAGTTGATCTTGAGACCAGACAAATGTTGGAAGCATAGAAGGAGGAATTTGAGACTAGTGATGTCCGCATCCGAGCCTTCGACCATGATGATGGTGTCGTCAGCGTATTGGAGCAGGGAGATGCCCGTGCCGCCGGTCAGGTGAGGGGTGATGCCACAAATATGACCAGCAGCCTTGGCTTTGTCCAGGATGGCCGCAAGGGCATCAACCACCATATTAAACAAGAACGGGGAAAAAGGGTCATCCTGTCTCACGCCACAGGATGTGGGGAAGTAGGGACCAATCTCCCCGTTGATGTTAACGGCTGTGCGCCCACACGACACCATCTGCATCACCCGAGTAACCCAGCGGTCATCGAAGCCTTTTCGTAGAAGAACTTCCCGAAGGAAGGGCCAACTAACAGTGTCATAGGCCTTATGAAAGTCTATCTTCAGAAAGACCGCTTTGAGGTGCTTGGAGCGGACTTCATGAAGGATTTCGTGGAGGACCAACACCCCATCCAGAATATATCGGCCTTGGATGAAGGCCGATTGGTTGGGGTGGGTAATACGGTCGGCAAGCAGGGTCACCCTATTGGCGTACCCTTTTGCCAGAATCCGGAAAATCACGTCAATCACCGTGATAGGGCGGAACTGGCGGATGTCGGTAGCCCCAGGAATCTTGGGGATGAGCGAGATCGTCCCGTAGTTCAGGCGAACGAGATCGATGGACCCGACATAGAACTCGTCAAAGATAGCCATGATCTCCGGCATAATCACATTCCAAAAGCTCTGGAAGAACTTCACTGGAAGACCATCCGGACTAGGGGCCGAGGATGGGTTCATGCCCTTAATGGCCGCCCAGACTTCGTCCTCAGAGAAGGGGGCCGTAAGGGCCGCGCTTTTTACAACTGCTTTTAAATCTCAGCCGTCAAATATCTATGATTAACATAAAATTAACGGATATAAAAGGATAACTTATGAAGAACTATGAAGGCATCTGTCTTTTAATATTAGGTAAAGATTATCATCCGTGAGTTAAGGTAAGGTTAATGTGATTGAGCGATTTTTTTGAAAATCAATTATTTGTTTTCTAATTAATGTGATTGAGTGACTTAAGGTAAGGTTCATTAATTTAGATTTGATCTTTAGAGATTATTCATGATTGATTCTACATTACTAAATAACTTGCGCCAGTATGGGAAGTTCTGATCTGTTCAGATTTCTTTCGTTGTTTGAGAGGGTGACATGAAAATAAACAAATGAAGTGGGGGGAGGGGATGAAAAAAATCTACGAAAAAAAAACCAACGAAGGTAGGAGAAGGTACCAAAAAAAACCATGAGAGGTGGGACGAAAAAAATCTGGAAGCGAGGCTACCAACTGCTTCATTAGGAGTAGAGATCCGAGGCCACCGTAGATCATCTGAGGACCAAGCAATCACACGAGCACGACACCGAGATGTGTTAACGAGGTTCACCGATATGGCTACATCCCGGGGCCTGACTACATGCGATCCTCCCCATGACACCGCTATAATAACGCACCCCGGCCGTCTGGACGCCGGCACACACCGTCGGTTTCCCCGCGTGCCTGTGCTATTATGTTGGCATAGGTCACATCTTGTGTCTACCCTCGCATTATATAATATTAGACACAGTTCTAACAAACTCCACCTTGACGAATAGTCTCCACCATCTTGGATTCATCCATGCGTCGAACCTTCATGTACATTGGACTTGAGATACGCCATGAGAACCGCTGCTACTCCCAGACTCCATGTGATTTCACCTGCAACTATAGTCCCTTCTCGTCTTCTTCACAGTCAACACTCGACCAAAATTAAGTTCCCCACTACTCTACTTTGTGCTCCCAACCTCCGGGATATCCATTCAACCGCATCACACAATGAAAACTAATCTGCGTGAAAGTGAACAACTCACACATTAGACGCCACATATAAGAGTTACCTGAACTCAACGTCACCGCTCTTTCTTAACCGTCTGTCTGACAGTTGAAGATTTCACCGTCGCTTGTAGTCATTCAGAGTCAAATTCGCAGTTGTCTCACCCTTTTCCCGGATAGTCTCTGACATGTCTCATAATTATAGCACTCCACCTTCTTCTGTACTTGTCACCCGCACTTTGCCATGTGCACTGGACAACATAGAATATATGGCCGTGTACTCTCTTAACTTTTGACAAATAAGAGTTTTCATCACTTTCATAGATTCTCCATGGTCAACTCTTGTCCATCAACTAGCATCGATAGGCCCCGTCACCGACTTGAATCTGATACTCATCAACACTGCTTCAGCACCCCTGCACACTTTGTCTAACCACATGTCTCACAATTAGTGCCTTGGTCTAACGTCGTGTCCCCTGCTTAACGCACACCTCGCGACTATCACTGCGTCGAGCCTCTTCTGTTCTGCGTCGAGTCTCAAACCCCTACTGTAGAGAACCACCGATTATCACCGACCGATGCCGAATATCACGTCTCCACCAGACCACTGGTGCCCAGTCCGATCCATGTGTCTCTCGCTTTTCCGCTGAAATAAGCTTCGACTCTCCATGCATTTACGATGTAGCCCCTCCATCAACACAGAGTGAAGTCGTCCATTAGACTCTAGATCCAACTTCAACATGACTCCATGATGGTTGTACGTGCCACCCCTGTGCCATGTCGACTTCAAGCTCTCATGTGTACACAAACCTTGAATCAACCCAGCGCTATTGTCTTGTCGAAACAACCTCAGGATTGCACCATGTGTTTCCACGCCCTAGAAGTCGACCACCATCAGCATCCCGCTCCCATGTTGTCGTCGCTGAAATCACCGCCGTCTTCAGCGTTCACTGGCATTCGTGCAGATCCATCAGACTGTCCAGTCCGACCCAGCCGAAAATTATTCGATTGCACCATGCTTCACCCTGCGTCGTGTCCGCCTCGCACATCTGTGCATTGTCTTAATGCCCTATGTATGCACGATCCCTATCACGACGTGCTCCAGACTCCTCCAAGCCTTATACGCACGCCTCCATCCTTGATTCCCGTTTGACTGTTTTGATGGACAATACAATCATTGTCTAATGCCATCTTCTCAGCGTACGAATCAAAGAAACCCAGAAAAAACAGTCCTTCAAACCACGTGACTTCCTTGAGACATTGACTAAATTTTCCTTTTTGTCCTCTTCCTTTTTTGCACGCTTGAGACCAAACATGAAGCAGCCGATCCGATGTTCCAACACATCGCAGCACCTCGTCGGAACTGAACTTTTTCCACGAAATCTCAACTAGCACATCGACCTGCTCAGCCCTTGCGCTCGCTACGGCATACACACGTGACATGCCTCCAACCGCCCAACGCCTGGGCTTGGCCCGCTAGCCCTGCCTGCTCTGCCCGCTTCCCAGCCCACCAGCCGGCCTTACGATAAGTGGCCTGCTGCTCCTTCCGATTGCTCCTGCCTTGGACCATCAATTCGATCGCTTCAGTTGCACCATGCTACATGCATGTTTCTACAACCACGATCTCATCTGGCCGTCTTCCTCTAAATCAACGAACCGCGATCTTCTTGTAACCTTGCTCATGATACCACTTGTTAGAATAAATCTAAGGTCACCGTAGATCACATGAGCACGACACCGAGATTCGTTAACGCGGTTCACCGACATGGCTACGTTCCCAGGGCCTGACTACGGGCTCTCCTCCCCATGACACCGTTACAATACCGCATCCCGGCTGCCCGGGCGCCGGCACACACCGCCGGGTCCCCCGCGTGCCTGAGCTATTATGTTGGCATAGGTTACATCGTGTGTCTATTCTCGCATTATATGAGAGGTTTAGGATGACACTACAACATATCCTATCTACACATTGTACGACTCAGAGTCCAACTGTAACCTACCTCGTACAATAGTATTCGACACAATTCTAACATGGAGAACCCTTTATAAGGGATTTTCATCTACATGCTATTGGAGCATGTCAAAACCAATGGGTCCCACGTGGTTCTCATCCGTTAGCCGCCTCATGAATGTCGTGTTTCGTGAATGAGTCTAGCTCAGACCTATGTCTTGTGTGCGGTTAATTTTTGTCAGACAAGGACAAATAATTAACTAGCAACTAATTATGAGTCATAAACGGACGCGCCATGAATCTGAGACATCAGACCATGGGCCGTTGCTGACTCGATGATGGGTCCAGTGCACGTCTCTCTACCATGACCGACTATATATTCGAGTTTTCGGCAAGCATAGCAGTCACCCAGATCAGATTGCATATGCTTTACCTCCTCACACACAACCCACCATTGTTCTGCCCAGTGCCGCTGCTTCCGGCGATCTCTTCCCGTCTACCATGTGCACGGTTGTATGGGAGAGCAGGCCTATACTGGACCCACCATGTGCACGCCTCTATATAGAACCCTGTCACTTGCTATCATGCACCGGGAGAAGGGAAATTAGGTTTTTGGAGAGCATCTCCAACGGTTATGCCCGCTCATGTTCTTCTTCACCCTCTACTTCGAGCACATTTTTCTCTGAATAGAAGGTTTAGTTATCTTCATGCACGGGTACCGTACTTTAATGGTACAACACATTAATACCAGTAGAGGGGGAGAAGGGGTAATAGATAAGCCGAGACATGTATGATGAAGCACTAAACCTGCCAACATAGCATGATGCAAGCTGCAGATATAGCTTGTACTGCACATGTGTAAGACTTACATGTATCAGATGCTTTGAATGTGGAGAACTGATCTACATTAGCTATCTGGATTGAGAACGCTATCAACCCCTGATCTACAGAAGGCGAAGAGGCAATTATTCGTTAGTTGGATTAACCACCACAATTGTCATCAATAATTCAATATATAGTAATCTTCCTTTCAGTTGCTTGCAAACGTGCTGTTTTTTGTGGCTGGGTACTAGCAACTTTGTCGGTTTGCCATGCAATTCAAAAGCAAAGAAAATATCTTTGGCATATTTATTAAGGACGCCGCTAGCTGCCACACGTGTGGCATATACGACATGTGCCCACACATCATGTGTGGTGTGAGTAGGAGACAGCCCACACGGGCTGTGTGTGGGCGGACAATGGAGTTGCCCACACGTGTGGGCGCGGCTACTTCGTGCCACACGCCCAACAAGTACTACTCATCTTCATACCGTGCGTGTGGCACGAAGCAAAAATGCCCACACGTCCTGACGCAGCTACGTTAGGTACCCCGTGGGATGACTATTTAGTTGCCATCCTGGTTGGGATGACTATTTAGTTGCCATCCTGGTTGGCAGATGTAGTTATCTGGGATGGCAAGTGTAGTTGTAGAAGCATGGCAACTCTATCTGTTTTGGTTAATTATAGTTGCCATGTCTAATTTATGGTAGTTGCCGCGTGTAATCAAACCGTAGTTGCCGTGTGTGATTAACTACTTGTCACATATGGTCAAAACAGTAGTTGCCATATGTGTTTACCTAGTTGCCACGTGTGGTCCAACCATAGTTGACATGTATTGTTAATCACAGTTGCCATGTGTGTTTATCTGGTTGCCACGTACGCGCAACTGCAGTTGCCATGTGTGTGTACCGAGTTGCCACGTTCGCATAACTGCAGTTGCCGTGTAGCAGAGAATCACAGTTGCCGTGTGTGTACCGAGTTGCCACGTTCGCGTAACTGCAGTTGCCGTCCACAACATAGGAGTGCTGTGTGGGCGAAAATCAGTTCGCCCACACGCGCATGACCTAGGTGGTGGCTGTGTGGGCAGAAACTAGTTCGCCCACACAACGCAGCTGACAAACAGCGTGGTCCGGGCGTGTGGGCAAATTTTCCAACGTCCACACACCAGCCCCATCCTACGTGGCACAAAAAATCAACCTTTTCGTGCCAAGATTCGTGCAAAAGGCACTGGACGACGATCCAGGTGTGTGGGCGAGTTGAGGAACGCCCACACGTGTGGGCGTTAGACTTTTCGTTTATTAATTATATATTAAGACAGAAGTGGGATAGGTTGGTAGAAGTAAAATTCTATTCAAAATGTTTGATAACTTAAGATTCTGACTATGGATCCTCCATCTGTACTGCACCTCGGAACAATAACTAGTGAAGCCGGTGATGTTTTTTTATCTCCACGGCCAGTATGTTCGGAACTTCGTATGACATAAACCTCATGATTACACTTCCATCTGTTAGAATTGCTTACAGGGAATTTCACAAGATGATTGTTTGATTCGGGGGAATTGGAAGCTGAATAATATAGCTCTGCATCCACCAAAAAAGAGAAGAAACTATACCCAGAAGAATTTTTAAACTTCATTGGCTAAATCAAGAAGCAGAGTAAGCACCCTTTTATAGCCTGGAGCATCACTCTGATTTCTGCAGACTTGTAGTTACAATCAATAACTCAGTTATCCCTTTTTCATGGTACCATGCTCATATTAGATTCAGATATTATATATTATATTGTCGTTTGAATTGATTTAACTAATATAGAAAATATTTTCATGCACCCCCTTGGGAAAAAATCCCAAAGGATCTGGTCTTTCTCCGTTTCTCTTTCTTTTGACACACATTTTTGTTTGGATGGTGTGTTAACAATTTTTAAGCCTCCTTCATTTGCTTTAGAATACTTAAGGGATTTTTAAGCTGGACAAGGCGATGGACAGCAGAGAATTGTCGACCAGGAATTTAGTCTGAGAAAGCTCTTGAAACGAAAACTGCTAGAATTGTGTTCTCTTCTAAGAACAATTGCGAGGCAGCACTCGAGGATGCTATATCTGAGGGAGGGAGATGCCAATACTAGTTTCTTCACCAGCATGCCCGCCACCGACTGAGGAAGAATGCCATTACAACCTTGCGACAGGAGGACATTATCTTGACTGGTCAGGAGCAAATTACCACGGCGATAGACGATTTCTATGACAACCTCTTTGGCCAGGCACCAGAACGGGAATACACCTTGGACTTGGGGCTACTTGGCATCCCATGTAGGGATCTATCACATTTGGAGGTAGTCGTCGAAAAGGAGGTGGAGAAGGTGGTC
Source organism: Triticum urartu (assembly GCF_003073215.2). Taxonomy (NCBI): domain Eukaryota; kingdom Viridiplantae; phylum Streptophyta; class Magnoliopsida; order Poales; family Poaceae; genus Triticum; species Triticum urartu. The sequence goes on from NC_053022.1 coordinate 27,232,691, forward strand.
AAGCTATGCCTCTGGATAAGGTCCCAGGGCTGGACGGGTTCACAGGCCGTTTCTTTTCGACATGCTGGCACAGTTGGTGGTCCAAATGTATACAAGAGACAAAGTAAGGTTGCAACACAATGGGCCCTATATTGGGCTGTATATCCAGACATGATTTGTAAGCAGTAACCTTGTGCGATGCTTCCATTTCGCCTACCAATTGTTTTCTAAAACCGTGTGCGATGGCTCCATGCTTGCCTTGAATAAACCATATCCCACACGTATATTTTCTAGAGAAACTGCGTGCCTCATTTTCATCTTGAATAAATGGTGTACGGGGCTAGGGCCGGTGGTGAATGCGGATAATTTTTTCGAAAATGTACTAGGAAAAACATTCAAATATATCAAATATTGCATTACAGACTAAATTAACATAAAAATTACTCCCTCCGTCCCGAAAAGGCTGTCTCAAAGTTGTCCAAATTAGGATGTATCTAAACACTAAATAGTGTCCACATACATCCAAATTTGGACAATTTTGAGACAACCTTTTTGGGACGGAGGGAGTACTTAGTATTTGGAGGGCTCCATTCAGAACATTTCAGCCCTTACAAAGATATACAAGGTGCTCAAAACATCGACATATAGAGGGTGTTTGTTTCCAGGCACTTATTGGTCTAGGGACTTAAATAAGTCCCTATAAGTCCCATCTAAACCAAACAGAAGGGACTTATAGGGACTTAAAGTGGGCATCTGGGACTTATGGAATAAGACTCTTAAGGAGGGACTTATAGGGACTTATAGTTGTAATATGGCCTTATAGAGACTTATAAGTCTCAGGAACCAAACATGTAGGGACTTTTTAGGAACTTGGGACTTATAAATTGGGATTAAAAAAAGTCTTAGGATTTATGAACCAAACAGGGCCATAATTTGGAACGGAGGGACTAATAATTAAACTAATTCGACCGCTTGTGAGCGGAGTTGACGTCGACGTCGCATTGGGTGTCGTCAATGCATGGCTGGCTGGAGCCCAAGTCCCTGGCAACATCGTCGTTTGCATTGCACTTCTTAGTGTCGATCTTCTAATGCTTGGAGGGTGGGGCAGCGTCACTCTTGTGCTCCACATTGCAACGGCGCTCCTTGCTTGTCCATCCTTGGAGGAATCGCCGAAGACTTCTGAACCAAAGAGTGCATGCATGCTTGCATGCAGTTCCGTCAGGTAGGCCCATACTATGCGAGACGCGCGCGGTGCGTTGGTGGCGATCGTGGGCGAGCTCTCGAAAAAAACGGGTTGTGAGCGCTACTCTCGGGAGCGTTCGTTGTGCCTGTTTTTGCGTTGCCAGCTCGTGTTGTTCGTGTTGCCAGCTCTCGAACTGGTGCCTGCAGTCCCTGAGTGCCTGTGATGAGGCATGTTCGTAGTACGTGGCTGTGGAGTTACTTGGCCTGCACGTACCATTGAAGCTTGAGATTGCAGGCGTCCAAGGATGTTGGCATACTCTTGGTGCTACTCCCACAAACTATATGTAGTATGGGAATTGGAAAATGGACACCGATCGAGTGAAACTAAACTGAGGACAAACATATTTTTCCCATCGATCACAAGATCCCTCTAGGTTCAATAACAATGTGTACATAAGAATAAATAAAGAAATCATCCCAAGATCAGTTTAGGAAGAGGCCTGAGCCCAAATTTTTTCATCATTCTTCTCACCACCATTTTCTCATCATCGCTCCATGGACATGTTTGCTGCCCGACCATCTGCCAATCCCAGAGTCCGATGTACCGAACATGGCCATCCTTCAGCAAAACAATGCGTTGCAACGATGTGCACACCCTCACAACATACTTCAAAAGCCATATGTTACGCTGCGTGTATCCAATCACGACCAACTCCTTGAGGTGATGGTGCCGAAGCTCATTGCGTGATTTCGACCAATTCATCCCACGCAGATAATCAGGCTCTGTTTCTGAGTGAGGCACGTGGATGTGCATGACCTCGAGAAATGTTGAGGCCATGAGGAGGCCACGTGTCCATGAGATATCCCAATTTGAAGGCAGGTCGGCAACAAGGAGCCTTTTGAGGTGCGGCAACTTCTTCTCCGGACTGCTGGCTCCAATCCAAGTTCTCCGCCCAGTAAATCGGATGACGAGGTTCGCCATGGTGGGGGACATACCGAGGAACGAGTCGAACTCATTTGTCCACCGTGCCGCCACTATACTATCATCCTCTAGAGAGAATGAAAGGTTAGTGTCCATGAGGCTCGGAACCAAGCCAAATAGAATGTTTGAAGTGTTGGTTAAGCGGCACGCTAGACGGACAAGCATTGGGAGATCGCGCAGCTCGATCACAAAAAATGAGCACTCTTCCAGGACAAGCTCCCTGATATGTGAACACGGCGCGTCCACCACTAAAGTGGTATGTGCACAGGAGCAGGACGTGAGGTACAACACCTGCAGCCCGATGCAGTCTCTGAACACCCTCTCGTACACATTCACGGGTGTGGAAGCAGACATGTCATGCAGGACGAGCTTAGTAAGCATGATGTAGTTATGCAGCGGTGGCAGTGCACAGTACTTGCCTAGCGTCAGGCTGCGAAGGCAAGACCGGAGATTGAGGCAGTCGTGGGGGAAGTTGTATGTCCGCGTCGGATCATAACCGGATGATGGCCTAACGACAACCTCCAGATCTTCCACCCCCCATGTACGGACTGCAACATTGATAAGGCGGTCCACACAAATGCTATTGTATGTTTGGAAAAACTCGAGACGGAGGGTCTTTACATGCCGGTCATGGCCACTGTCCGCTTCCAAAAAGCTCGTGATTCCGTTTGTGAATGACCTTATTGTGTCGATCTCACATCGCGCCTTGAGACCGTCGAGTGTCCCGGCCAAAGTGGCGTCACGCGGCAAGTTGCATTTCCGAAGGGCGACGGTCCGTTCGTACTCCGGCGGGAGTATGTCGCTCACCCTGAAGTCGAGTGCGGACAGCTTGTGCGGGATGCGAACCCAACGGCTGGCGAGGATGGCCATGGAGAGCACTGTTCGGGTGTCCAGCCTGCTTACTATGAGGAGGATCAGATCATCATGGAGCGCACTAAGACGGTCCTCACCGCCAGACGTGTGAGGCCGCACTCGACGCAACATCGGCATGGCTTTCAGTGGCAATGGTATAGCAGAAATTTTTTGGAGTTCCTGTGCCATATTAAAAAATAAATATTGGCATGACATATAGTACAGTCTTACCGAAAAGAACAATATAAATAGGTTTTACAATATATATTATAGCTCACCAAATATGTTTAGAGTTAGCAAATACAAATAGTTGGGAAGAAACGATGGTCTTACATAAATATAACAGTCTCTTCATTTTTGACAATTGTACAACAAAAGTAATTAACACCAAACTAGCATAAGAAACTACTAGTGAATTTAACACAACACAGGGATGGACTATTGCAGTAACAGAAGAGTGGACGTGATAAAAATGCTCAATGCATTGGCGGACCAGAAAGAAATCGGATGGTGGGCGCACTTGTTAAAAAAGAAAAAATCGCACAGACGTAAAAAGTTGGCAACTGAAGAATATAAACAGCCAATTGATTCATAACACTGCAGTTCGATCGTAGGTTTGAAATGCGCGTGATTCTACAATTACAACAAACACAAGAATTATAAAACTGAATTAAGTTGGGGATTCCGAAAATATCAGCAACACAGTTAAGCAAGTAATGTAACACCTGGGATTGGGCACTGGGGATTTAGGGTTAATGGGGGCAGCAGGGCACAACAATACAGCAGGTCATCAGGCAGTCGATAATATGAACAAGCGGAAGCAGGCTTACCAAGTCCTTCTAGGCTGCTCCGGCGCTCGCGTGCTGTCTCTGGTGGCGCGGGCGCGGGACCGAGCTGCGACGGGCAACCTGCCGGCGAGGGTAGGCAGACAGGGGGGATTGGAGGTGGAGGAGGTGAGGCCGCGACGGGCCGGCGCGGTACGGCCGTCCGCGTGCGGGCGGCGCCGGCGACCGCTGGAGCCTGGAGGCCAAGTTCGGGATCGTGATCTGAGGCACTCGTCCCTCGTCTAGGAGAAAGTATATATCGAGTTTCAAAAAAAAAGTATATATCGACTGGGCTAGCTCTGGAAACAGAACTGTACTCCCTCATTCCCGATATCCTAGGCGTACTAGGATTAGCACCAAAATTAGCGCATCGGTGGTTACGTGAGCCATCGTATACACCAGGGGGGCATCCACGAGTCTCTACTACTTAAAAAACGTAAGGTTTCATTTCAAATTTCTTCTCCCCACCCATTCGTCCAACCATTCATGTATACGATAATCCGTCACCTTAATTTAATTACGTTCTAAACCAATTCCACTATAATTTACTTGCCAAATTTCTAATCAAAATATAAGATAATTCACAGTCAGAATTTGATCAACATTTATTTACACAATCACATTAAAAAGAAAATAAGGTTCCCGTTTCACCTTTCTTCCCACTTCCCTTCGTCCAATATTTCCCGTATAATAATCAATCACCTTAATTTACTTACCTTCTGAATCAATTCCGCTTTAATTTACTTATCAAACTTTTTATCAAAATATAAGACAAATTATCAGCATAATTTAATAAACATTTATTTACACAATCGCATAATATAGACAGGTAAATCATTTCTGATTAAAATAAAAGTTAAACCACAGACATAATTTGATGAATATTTATTTACACATCGCATATTATTAGCAGGTAAATCACAAGCCAACTTACTAGAATATTTATACCCTGTTGCACCCCACGGGCATTATTCTAGTAGAAAAAAAGAGGAGGCACGCACGATCTCCTTGGACCTTGTCTTGTCTTGGTTGTCCTACTAGTAGATGATATGGGAGTATTAATTAACTTTTCGCCAAAAATTCTGGGTGGGCCATGGCCTGGGTTAATGGCAAATATGAGTGAATGATACAAGTAACACACAAGACGACCCACTAGGGTTCGGTAAAATTTTGTTTTTGCCACTCTAGATTTTTGCCAATTTTTCTTATGCCACTCTAAATTTTGACATTTCACTTTTGTCACTCTTATTTTTTGACAATTATCACAGTTGTCATTTCGTGGCAAAAGCAAAATAATTTTATTTCACTTTTGCCACTCTTAGCATTTGAAAATGTATCACAATTGCCATTCTGAAATTTTGATTTTGCCACGAAATGGCAATTGTGATAATTATCAAAAGCTAATAGTAGAAAAAGAGAAATGTGAGAATCTAGAGTGGCATATGGAAAATTGGCAATAACTAGAGTGGCAAAAACAAAATTTCCCCCTAGGGTTCCCAAGGTTATAATGATACGTGTGTGGATGACGATGGCGATGACAGTGGTGATGATGATGAAGATCTCTCGGAAGACATGGAAACTTTGGGAAGCCCTCCAGGATGATGCATGGGTTCACAAGATTAAGATCACTCCCAACTTCACCTTCGAACATCTTCGACAATTTATTGAGCTTTGGTCCACCATCCGCGTCTTCCTCTTGAGGTACAAGCTGAAGACGACATTGTGTGCAAACACACAGACAGCGGGATATACACTGCCAAGTCTACCTACTTGGCCCAATTTTTTGGCATCATCCGCTCACCCATGGAGTTTGCGGTGTGGAAGGCCTGGGCCTCGCCCAAGGACAAAGTTTTCGCTTGGTTGGCCATGCAAAATAGGGTATGGAGTGCTGACCATTTGGCCAACCAGGGGTGGCCCAATTGCGGGCTTTGTCATCTTTGCAAGCGCGTGCAAGAATCCATCGACCACCTCCTCTTCAGATGTCGGTACACTACTAGACTTTAGAAAATGATAAAAGATTGGCTCCAGCTCGAAAGCATCAACACTTCTACTTGGCACTTGGCACGATCAACTAAAGAGTGGTGGATCGGGCTCTCCGACTATACCATACCGAATAGGAAGGCCATGGCTACCCTCTCCATACTCACCTCTTGGACAATCTGGAATGAAAGGAACGCTCGCATCTTCCAACTCAAGAGTGCCCAGCCGACGGTTCTACTAGCTAACATCTTCCAACTCAAGAGTGCCCCGCTGACGGTTCTACTAGCTAACATCAAGATGGAGACTCAAACTTGGGTCACTGCGGGTGCAAAGAAATTAAGATCCATCATGTTGCGAGAGTAGGCCTTTTGTAGCGGTGTTGTAACACGATGGGTGTTAGTACATCAAATCAATTTGGACCATTCATTTATGTGGCTTGGAGGGCCTAGATGAGTCAATACTACTGGAGGTTTTGGGTAGTATATTGACTAGTTAAGGGCATTTTAGGTACTTCAATAATTATCAATCACGCACCAAGGTTCCTTCCCCGCCATGGCCAACCTTTCCTTCATATCATCTGTTGGCTCAGGCCACGTTCCTAGTACTCTTCGGTGACATGCGACGATGGACGACCAAGACGATGAAGCGGAGCTGACGGTCTTACTTCATGTTTTCGGCTGGCGTGTACCGCATGGTCTTTTCCGTCACTTGTGCTCCTCCGACAAGTCCCTGTCGGACGCCTCCGGGACAACGCGCCGCCTTGACAGGAGGCTCTTGGCCTGTGAGTAGGGGATCAACACTCCGGTTATCGTCTCTCCCGCAGGGCTGCTCCGGCAGCCCAAGGACAACGACGTGGGCCGCAGAGGCACCCGCTCGTGCCTCAGCATGAGGCTCACGGAGTACACCGAGGTGTCGGATGAGCAGCACCACCTCGCCTGCCGCTGCGGACAGACGTCGCACCCCCGCGCCGCTTTGCTCGTCATTGCACCGTCAGTATATAGCGGAAGTCCTTTCATGTGATCACTATTGACCATTGGATCAACTAAATATTAGTACTCATTATATTGTGTAGTATGATGCACCGTAAAAATTCTCAACATTAAACTCTTTATTCTCTCTTAATTAATTAATGAGGTACTCTTTTCCCTTCCTTCAAAAAAATAAAATAAATGACGATGACAATGACAGTGGTGATGATGTTTATAGCCGCCTTGTGCTTGGTGGTGAAGATGGAGCCCTGATGCGCTGATGCTTACGTAGGCTAACCGGCCACCGGCTTTGTGCACTTCTGCTGAGTCCTGGGGTGCTTTGCTTTCTGATGCGTCCTGGAGCGCTATGCGTCCTCGCGGCCGGCAACGGTGGCCAGCGTGCTCGACGCGAACTGCCAGAGTTCTAAATGCCTCATGCAAGTGGGACAACATGTCGGCGTCCCGCGAAATGCCGCATATATATAATACATGTAAAATTATACGGGTAGCTCACATAATCTTCGCGGGTGGCGATATAAATTAAGCAGACTAAACACATCAGAATACACAAAAACGGCCGTTCATTCAATACTAAAGAAAGCCGACAAGCAAACCTAGCTGTGATCATCTACAGCACACAGGCCCGCCCTGGCAGTCAGATGGAATTTATCTACACGCAATTCCATCGAGTCTGTATCCACGAGTAAAAGTCTGTATCCTCGAACTTTAGTGCTTAGCGGCTTACCTAGCTTCCTCGAGATCGTTTTGTCTGCGACCCCCAAATTCAAATTTACCGTGGCCAAAGTAGTTCACAAAGAAGTTAGCTCGCAAGTAGCCGTGTAAGACAACCTAGGGGCCTGGTCAAGAGTAAGATCACGTGAAGCCAAAACCATAGCCACGGAGGCGGTTTGCCTGTTGGAATGGAGAAAATCTCTTGTTTGACACTGTCTTAAAATCTGGTTTCTTATTTGACACTAGAAAAGTTTTTCTTCCCTATTTGACACTAGTCTTAAATTTTATTTCCTATATGACACTTCCGTCCATTTTGAACCTAAATGACATCTAAAAAGACGATTTTGCCCTTCATGCGGTATGTGTGTGCGCGTGTGTGCTGTTGCGTGTGTGGGTGCACGCGCACATGTGTGCTGCTGCATGTGTGTGTGTGTGCATGTGTGCTACTGCGTGTGTACGTGCGCGCGCGTGTGTTTGTGCGATGTTGCGTGCCTATGTGCTGCCTGCGTGTGTGCTGCTGCTGCGTGTGTGTGTGTGCTGCGTGCGTGTGTGTTGCTGCGTGTGTGTGCGCGTGCATGTGTGTTGCTGCGTGTGCACGTGCGCGTGCGTGTTGTTGCGTGTGCACGTGTGAGTGCGTGTGTGTTGGTGCATGTGTATGTGTTGTTACGTGTGTGCTCCTGCCCTCGCACTGATGCTACGTGTGTGCGCTATTGCCACCCACAAACATATCACATGAGGGGCAAAAGAGTCTTTTCAGGTGTCATTTAGGCTCAAAATGGACGGAAATGTCATGTAGGTAATAAAATTTAGAACTTGTGTCAAATAGGGAAGAAAATTTTTTCCAGTGTCAAATAAGGAAGCAGATTTTAAGATAATATCAAATAAGGATTTTTCTCGTTGAAATGAGTGTACAGTGCAGTGAATGGCTGAGCAAGGGTGTTATGTGGGAGAGGGAGCCATAGATCAGACCAAAAAGCTGTAGTAGTCCCATCCCCAATCTGAACCTTGGTAATTGGAGGCCGACAGATGGATGGTACACGCTTATACATACGTACATACACACCATTATAAACACTGGCTGCAGCTCACATGCTACTCAAAGTTAGTTACTACACGTCTAGCTTGCCATTGTGTTCCTCTGCAGTCTATGAAGTCGCTCACGTGCCTTTGATGTGTTCTATTCTACCTCTAGGAGTATAAACAATCTTGTGATGCTTTGTTGGATGCTCAAAAATTAGATCCTGAAAACACAGAGGTGGAGAGAGAGCTACGTAATCTACTGTCTTGTACTTGTATCTTTTGAAGCATGAGTAGCAATGACCAGCAGTCGCACGACGGACCACCGCGTCGAATTCCAGTATACCTACAATTCAAGTTCACCCAACTGTAGATTAACATTTCTGTTCCATTTTTTTGTGCCATTCTTCCATATAGCTGATGCTGCTATTGAAGGTAAAATAAAGAGCAAGCGGTTGAGCGACACCCCCGACCGTGAGCGCATCGCCCCCGTGGGCGATCGGCCGGACCTCCCTCCGTGAGCTTCCCCTTTCATCTCTACCTCCCCGCCGCCGTAGCCGGTGCCCGCCGCAGGCTTGGCCCGGGTGACGCTAGCGGCGGTGGCCCTTGGCAATTCCCCTCCCGGGGTTCCTCCGGCATGAGGTGGAGTGGCTCCGGGCGGTGCCCCTAGGCGGTGGCGGTCCTACGCGGCGGCGGGTGCTCTTGGCGCGGGTGGACTCTGGGTGGCAGGGTGGCCACGCCCGCCCGACCCAGATCTAAGCCCATTCGGCCTCATCTGGGTCTGGGTGGGGCGGCGGCAGGGCGTGGCATCGGCGTCGCTCTCGGGAGGCAGTGGCGGTGCGTCGGGCTGGTGGAGGGTGACGGCTCTGTTGTTAACGTGCAGCAGCACGGTGGCTGGGGCTTTGCGCCAGTCTTGGGTGGCCTAGTTTTCCTCTGCTGCGGCGTCCGGTCGGCAATCCGCGTCGGTGCTGGAGGCACAGGCCTCCGACGCGACGGCCGTGGAGGCGGTTCCCTCCCGTGTGGCTTCGGTGCTTCCGGCCTTGCTTCTGGGCGCTCCTTGCCTCTGTTCTCTTGACCTCGTTGTGGTGTTCGCAGCTAGGCGCGCGTGGATGAGTCCAAGACAGTGGTGGCGTGTGCTTGCGGGTCACAAGATGGTTGGATGGCTCCGGTTCGTGTGGGTGGCGGTGCTTGGGGGTGCGGAAGAAATCCTTGCCAGTTCATCCGGCTCCGACGTGGTGTCCCTAAGAGTGCCACCGTTCCTTCCTGAAGGGTGTCGGTGCTACCCTGCCCCGCTGTTGGAAATATGCCCTAGAGGCAATAATAAAAGCATTATTATTATATTTCCTTGTTCATGATAATTGTCTTTAATTCATGCGATAATTGTGTTATCCGGAAATCGTAATGCATGTGTGAATAAATAGACACCAACATGTCCCTAGTAATCCTCTAGTTGACTAGCTCGTTGATCAACAGATAGTCATGGTTTCCTGACTATGGACATTGAATGTCATTGATAACGAGATCACATCATTGGGAGAATGATGTGATGGACAAGACCCAATCCTAAACATAGCACAAGATCGTATAGTTTGTTTGCTAGAGTTTTTCCAATGTCAAGTATCTTTTCCTTACACCATGAGATCGTGTAACTCCCGGATACCGTAGGAGTGCTTTGGGTGTACCAAACGTCACAACGTAACTGGGTGACTATAAAGGTATACTATGGGTATCTCCGAAAGTGTCTGTTGGGTTGACATGGATCAAGACTGGGATTTGTCACTCCGTATGACGGAGAGGTATCTCTGGGCCCATTCGGTAATGCATCATCACAATGAGCTCAAAGTGACCAAGTGTCTGGTCATGGGATCATGCATTACGGTACGAGTAAAGTGACTTGCCGGTAACGAGATTGAACGAGGTATTGGGATACCGACGATCGAATCTCGGGCAAGTAACGTACCGAGTGACAAAGGGAATTGTATACGGGGTTGCTTGAATCCTCAACATCGTGGTTCATCCGATGAGATCATCGAGGAGCATGTGGGAGCCTACATGGGTATCTAGATCCTGCTGTTGGTTATTGACCAGAGAGCAATCTCGGTCATGTCTACATGTCTCCCGAACCCGTAGGGTCTACACACTTAAGGTTCAGTGACACTAGGGTTGTAGGATATGAATATGCAGTAACCCGAAAGTTGTTCGGAGTCCCGGATGAGATCCCGGACGTCACGAGGAGTTCCGGAATGGTCCGGAGGTAAATAATTATATATAGGAAGTGCTATTTCGGCCATCGGGACAAGTTTCAGGGTCACCGGTATTGTACCGGGACCACCGGAAGGGTCCCGGGGGTCCACCGGGTGGGGCCACCCATCCCGGAGGGCCCCATGGGCTGAAGTGGGAGGTGAGCACCAGCCCATAGTGGGCTGGTGCGCCCCCTTGGCCCACCCCCCTTGCGCCTAGGGTTGAAACCCTAGGGTGGGGGGGGGCGCCCACATGCCTTGGGGGGCACTCCAACCCCCCTGGCCGCCGCCCCCTTGGGAGATGGGATCTCCAGGGCCGCCCCCCCCCTTAGGGGCCTATATAAAGGGAGGGGAGGGAGGGGCAGCCGCACCCTTGAGTCTTGGCGCCCCCCCTCTCCCCTGCTACACCTCTCCTCCTCCGTAGAGCTCGGCGAAGCCCTGCCGGAGTGCTGCTTCTCCATCATCACCACGCCGTCGTGCTGCTGCTAGAGCGATCTTCCTCAACCTCTCCTTCCCCCTTGCTGGATCAAGAAGGAGGAGACATCACGCTGACCGTACGTGTGTTGAACGCGGAGGTGCCGTCCGTTCGGCGCTAGGATCTCCGGTGATTTGGATCACATCGAGTACGACTCCCTCATCCTCGTTCTTTGAACGCTTCCGCTCGTGATCTACAAGGTATGTAGATTCATCCGATCACTCATTGCTAGATGAACTCATAGATGGATCTTGGTGAAACCATAGGAAAATTTTTGTTTTCTGCAACGTTCCCCACCAGTGGCATCATGAGCTAGGTCTATGCGTAGTTCTCTTTGCACGAGTAGAACACAATTTGTTGTGGGCGTAGATGTTGTCAACTTTCTTGCCGCTACTAGTCTTATTTTGCTTCAGCAGTATTGTGGGATGAAGCGGCCCGGACCAACCTTACACGTACGCATACGTGAGACCGGTTCCACCGACTAACATGCACTAGTTGCATAACGTGGCTGGCGGGTGTCTGTCTCTCCCACTTTAGTTGGAGCGGATTCGATAAAAAGGGTCCTTATGAAGGGTAAATAGAAGTTGACAAATCACGTTGTGGCTTTCACGTAGGTAAGAAAACGTTCTTGCTAGAACCCTATTGCAGCCACGTAAAACTTGCAACAACAATTAGAGGACGTCTAACTTGTTTTTGCAGCAAGTGTCTTGTGATGTGATATGGCCAAAGTTGTGATGAATGATGAATGATATATATGTGATGTATGAGATGTTCATGTCATTGTAATAGGAATCACGATTTGCATGTCGATGAGTATGACAACCGGCAGGAGCCATAGGAGTTGTCTTTATTTTTTGTATGACCTGTGTGTCATTGAGAAACGCCATGTAAATTACTTTACTTTATTGCTAAACGTGTTAGCCATAGTAGTAGAAGTAATAGTTGGCGAGCAACTTTATGGAGACACAATGATGGAGATCATGATGATGGAGATCATGGTGTCATGCCGGTGACAAGATGATCATGGAGCCCCAAGATGGAGATCAAAGGAGCTATGTGATATTAGCCATATCATGTCACTAATATTATTTGATTGCATGTGATGTTTATCATGTTTTTTGCATCTTGTTTACTTAGAACGACGGTAGTAAATAAGATAATCCCTCATAATAATTTCAAGAATGTGTTCCCCCTAACTGTGCACCGTTGCGACAGTTCGTTGTTTCGAAGCACCACGTGATGATCGGGTGTGATAGATTCCAACGTTCACATACAACGGGTGTAAGACAGATTTACACATGCAAACACTTAGGTTGACTTGACGAGCCTAGCATGTACAGACATGGCCTCGGAACACAGAAGATCGAAAGGTCGAGCATGAGTCGTATAGAAGATACGATCAACATGAAGATGTTCACCGACGTGGACTAGTCCGTCTCACGTGATGATCGGACACGGCCTAGTTAACTTGAATCATGTTATACTTAGATGACTGGAGGGATGTCTATCTGAGTGGGAGTTTATTGAATAATTTGATTAGATGAACTTAATTATCATGAACTTAGTCTAAAATATTTACAATATGTCTTGTAGATCAAATAGCCAATGTTGTCCTCAACTTCAACGCGTTCCTAGAGAAAACCAAGCTAAAAGACGATGGTAGCAACTATACGGACTGGGTCCGGAACCTGAGGATCATCCTCATAGCTGCCAAGAAAGATTATGTCCTACAAGCACCGCTAGGTGAAGCACCTGTTCTCCCTGCTGAACAAGACGTTATGAACGCTTGGCAGACACGTTCCGATGATTACTCCCTCATTCAGTGCGGCATGCTTTACAGCTTAGAGCCGGTGCTCCAAAAGCATTTTGAGAGACACGGAGCATATGAGATGTTCGAAGAGCTGAAAATGGTTTTTCAAGCTCATGCCCGGGTCGAGAGATATGAAGTCTCCGACAAGTTCTTCAGCTGTAAGATGGAGGAAAATAGTTCTGTCAGTGAGCTCATACTCACTATGTCTGGGTTACATAACCGCCTGACTCAGCTGCGAGTTAATCTCCCGGATGACGCGGTCATTGACAGAATCCTCCAGTCGCTTCCACTGAGCTACAAGAGCTTTGTGATGAACTTCAATATGCAGGGGATGGAAAAGACCATTCCTGAAGTATTTGCAATGCTGAAATCAGCAGAGGTAGAAGTCAAAAAGGAATATCAAGTGTTGATAGTGAATAAAACCACTAAGTTCAAGAAAGGCAAGGGTAAGAAAAACTTCAAGAAGGACGGCAAGGGAGTTGCCGCGCCCGGCAAGCAAGCTGCCGGGAAGAAGCCAAAGAATGGACCCAAGCCCGAGACTGAGTGTTTTTATTGCAAGGGAAGTGGTCACTGGAAGCGGAACTGCCCCAAATACTTAGCGGACAAGAAGGCCGGCATCACGAAATGTATATGTGATATACATGTAATTGATGTGTACCTTACCAGTACTCGTAGTAGCTCTTGGGTATTTGATACCGGTGCAGTTGCTCATATTTGTAACTCAAAGCAGGAGCTGCGGAATAAGCGGAGACTGGCGAAGGATGAGGTGATGATGCGCCTCGGGAATGGTTCCAAGGTCAATGTGATCGCCATCGGCACGCTACCTCTACATTTACCTACGGGATTAGTTTTGAACCTCAATAATTGTTATTTAGTGCCAAGTTTGAGCATGAACATTGTATCAGGATCTCGTTTAATACGAGATGGCTACTCATTTAAATCCGAGAATAATGGTTGTTCCATTTATATGAGAGATATGTTTTATGGTCATGCTCCGATGGAGAATGGCTTATTCTTAATGAATCTCGAGCGCAATGCTACACATATTCATAGTGTGAATACCAAAAGATGTAAGATTGATAATGATAGTCCCACATACTTGTGGCACTGCCGCCTTGGTCACATAGGTGTCAAACGCATGAAGAAGCTCCATGCAGGTGGACTTTTAGAGGCTCTTGATTACGAATCATTTGACACGTGCGAACCATGCCTCATGGGAAAAATGACCAAGACTCCGTTCTCAGGAACAATGGAGCGAGCAACCAACTTATTGGAAATCATACATACTGATGTGTGCGATCCAATGAGTGTTGAGGCTCGCGGTGGCTATCGTTATGTTCTCACCCTCACTGATGACTTGAGTAGATATGGGTATATCTATTTAATGAAACACAAGTCTGAGACCTTTGAAAAGTTCAAGGAATTTCAGAGTGAGGTTGAGAATCAACGTGACAGGAAAATCAAGTTCTTGCGATCAGATCGTGGGGGTGAATACTTGAGTCACGAATTTGGCACACACTTAAGAAAATGTGGAATAGTTTCACAGCTCACGCCGCCTGGAACACCTCAGCGTAATGGTGTGTCCGAACGTCGTAATCGCACTCTATTACATATGGTGCGATCTATGATGTCTCTTACCGATTTACCGCTATCATTTTGGGGCTATGCTTTAGAGACTGCCGCATTCACTTTAAATAGGGCTCCGTCAAAATCCGTTGAGACGACACCGTTTGAATTATGGTTTGGGAAGAAATCTAAATTGTCGTTTCTAAAAGTTTGGGGATGCGATGCTTATGTCAAGAAACTTCAACCTGAAAAGCTCGAACCCAAATCGGAAAAATGCGTCTTCATAGGATACCCTAAAGAAACTATTGGGTATACCTTCTACCTCAGATCCGAAGGCAAGATATTTGTTGCCAAGAATGGATCCTTTCTAGAGAAAGAGTTTCTCTCGAAAGAAGTGAGTGGGAGGAAAGTAGAACTTGATGAAGTATTACCTCCTGAACCGGAAAATGGCGCAACTCAAGAAAATGTTCCTGAGGTGCCTGCACCGACTAGAGAGGAAATTAATGATGATGATCATGAAACTTCAGATCAAGTTGCTACTGAACTTCGTAGGTCCACAAGGACACGTTCTGCACCAGAGTCGTACGGCAATCCTGTCTTGGAAATCATGTTGTTAGACAACGGTGAACCTTCGAACTATGAAGAAGCAATGGCGTGCCCGGATTCCGACAAATGGCTAGAAGCCATGAAATCCGAGATAGGATCCATGTATGAAAAGAAGTATGGACTTTGACTGACTTGCCCATTGAGCGGCGAGCCATAGAAAATAAATGGATCTTTAAGAAGAAGACAGACGTGGATGGTAATGTGACCATCTATAAAGCTCGACTTGTCGCTAAGGGTTAGCGACAAGTTCAAGGGGTTGACTACGATGAGACTTTCTCACCGGTAGCAAAGCTAAAGTCCGTCCGAATCATGTTAGCAATTGCCGCATTCTATGATTATGAGATACGGCAAATGGACGTCAAAACGGCATTCCTTAATGGTTTCCTTAAGGAAGAATTGTATATGATGCAGCCGGAAGGTTTTGTCGATCCTAAGAATGCTGACAAGGTGTGCAAGCTCCAACGCTCGATTTATGGGCTGGTGCAAGCATCTCGGAGTTGGAACATTCGCTTTGATGAGATGATCAAAGCGTTTGGGTTTACGCAGACTTATGGAGAAGTCTGCATTTACAAGAAAGTGAGTGGGAGCTCTGTAGCATTTCTCATATTATGTAGATGACATACTTTTGATGGGAAATGATATAGAACTCTTGGACAGCATTAAGGCCTACTTGAATAAGAGTTTTTCAATGAAGGACCTTGGAGAAGCTACATATATATTAGGCATCAAGATCTATAGAGATAGATCAAGACGCCTCATAGGTCTTTCACAAAGCACATACCTTGATAAGATATATTGAAGAAGTTCAATATGGATCAGTCTAAGAAGGGGTTCTTGCCTGTGTTGCAAGGTGTGAAATTGAGCTCAGCTCAATGTCCGACCATGGCAGAAGATATAGAAGAGATGAGTGTCATCCCCTATGCCTCAGCCATAGGTTCTATTATGTATGCCATGCTATGTACTAGACCTGATGTAAACCTTGCCGTAAGTTTGGTAGGTAGGTACCAAAGTAATCCCGGCAAGGAACACTAGACATCGGTCAAGAATATCCTGAAGTACCTGAAAAGGACTAAGGAAATGTTTCTCGTTTATGGAGGTGATGAAGAGCTCGTCGTAAAGGGTTACGTCGACGCTAGCTTCGACACAGATCTGGATGACTCTAAGTCACAAACCGGATACGTGTATATTTTGAATGGTGGGGCAGTAAGCTGGTGCAGTTGCAAGCAGAGCATCGTGGCGGGATCTACATGTGAAGCGGAGTACATGGCAGCCTCGGAGGCAGCACATGAAGCAATTTGGATGAAGGAGTTCATCACCGACCTAGGAGTCATACCCAATGCGTCGGGGCCAATCAAACTCTTCTGTGACAACACTGGAGCTATTGCACTTGCCAAGGAGCGCAGGTTTCACAAGAAGACCAGGCACATCAAGCGTCGCTTCAACTCCATTCGTGAAAATGTTCAAGATGGAGACATAGATATTTGTAAAGTACATATGGACCTGAATGAAGCAGATCCGTTGACTAAACCTCTCCCTAGAGCAAAACATGATCAACACCAGAATTCCATGGGTGTTCGATTCATCACAATGTAACTAGATTATTGACTCTAGTGCAAGTGGGAGACTGTTGGAAATATGCCCTAGAGGCAATAATAAAAGCATTATTATTATATTTCCTTATTCATGATAATTGTCTTTTAATCATGCTATAATTGTGTTATCCGAAAATCGTAATACAGGTGTGAATAAATAGACACCAACATGTCCCTATTAAGCCTCTAGTTGACTAGCTCGTTGATCAAAAGATAGTCATGGTTTCCTGACTATGGACATTGGATGTCATTGATAACGAGATCACATCATTGGGAGAATGATGTGATGGATAAGACCCAATCCTAAACATAGCACAAGATCGTATAGTTCGTTTGCTAGAGTTTTTCCAATGTCAAGTATCTTTTCCTTAGACCATGAGATCGTGTAACTCCCGGATACCGTAGGAGTGCTTTGGGTGTACCAAACGTCACAATGTAACTGGGTGACTATAAAGGTATACTATGGGTATCTCCGAAAGTGTCTGTTGGGTTGACATGGATCAAGACTGGGATTTGTCACTCCGTATGACGGAGAGGTATCTCTGGGCCCACTCGGTAATGCATCATCACAATGAGCTCAAAGTGACCAAGTGTCTGGTCACGGGATCATGCATTATGGTACGAGTAAAGTGACTTGCCGGTAACGAGATTGAACGAGGTATTGGGATACCGACGATCGAATCCCGGGCAAGTAACGTACCAACTGACAAAGGGAATTGTATACGGGGTTGCTTGAATCCTCGACATCGTGGTTCATCCGATGAGATCATCGAGGAGCATGTGGGAGCCGACATGGGTATCCAGATCCCGCTGTTGGTTATTAACCGGAGAGCAATCTCGGTCATGTCTACATGTCTCCCGAACCCGTAGGGTCTACACACTTAAGGTTCAGTGACGCTAGGGTTGTAGGATATGAATATGCAGTAACCCGAAAGTTGTTCGGAGTCCCGGATGAGATCCCGGACATCACGAGGAGTTCTGGAATGGTCCGGAGGTAAAGAATTATATATAGGAAGTGCTATTTCGGCCATCGGGACAAATTTCAGGGTCACCGGTATTGTACCGGGACCACCGGAAGGGTCCCGGGGGTCCACCGGGTGGGGCCACCCATCCCGGAGGGCCCCATGGGCTGAAGTGGGAGGGGAACCAGCCCATAGTGGGCTGGTGCGCCCCCTTGGCCCACCCCCCTTGCGCCTAGGGTTGAAACCCTAGGGTGGGGGGGGGGGCGCCCACATGCCTTGGGGGGCACTCCAACCCCCCTGGCCGTCGCCCCCTTGGGAGATGGGATCTCCAGGGCCGGCGCCCCCCCTTGGGGGCCTATATAAAGGGAGGGGAGGGAGGGGCAGCCGCACCCTTGAGTCTTGGCGCCCCCCCTCTCCCCTGCTACACCTTTCCTCCTCCGTAGAGCTCGGCGAAGCCCTGCTGGAGTGCTACTTCTCCATCATCACCACGCCGTCGTGCTGCTGCTGGAGCGATCTTCCTCAACCTCTCCTACCCCCTTGCTGGATCAAGAAGGAGGAGACGTCACGCTGACCGTACGTGTGTTGAACGCGGAGGTGCCGGCCATTCGGCGCTAGGATCTCCGGTGATTTGGATCACGTCGAGTACGACTCCCTCATCCCCGTTCTTTGAACGCTTCCGCTCGCGATCTACAAGGTATGTAGATGCATCCGATCACTCGTTGCTAGATGAACTCATAGATGGATCTTGGTGAAACCGTAGGAAATTTTTTGTTTTCTGCAACGTTCCCCAACACCCGCTCCCCTCCGCGTGCCGGGGGAAACCCTAGCTAGGACATATCCCGGTAGCTGCGTCGTTGGCGTCTTATTCCTTCTTGGAGATGCTACTTGGTACGCGGCGTTCCGGTGCCATGATGCGTGGGGGGACACAGATGAAGGGCGCATCGGTGGCGGATCATCCATGCTTGCCGAGCTGTCGTTGTTTGCATTTATTTCTTCTTCTTTTTTCTTTTGGGCTTGATGTGCTGTTCACCCCGGCAGTTACCTTGTGATCGGTGTTCATTGCTTTATAATTATTAAGCGGGGGAAACCCTATTTCATCATATAGATGCTGCTACTGAGATTAAGGCTGACATTTGTTCCATTTTTGTTAACAATGTACAGGAAGGCCAAGGAATTAGTGAGAACTCCTGATTAAGCTGACAAGTGAAGCATGTTGGTTAGCATCAGAGTAGACCTTGTGTTTTATGTTTTTTTAGTGAAAAGCTGAACGTGATAGATACTTATGTGAGTAGAAGACCGGGGTGCTGTAAAATTTGCTGACTTGTGTAGAAAGGATCTGAATCAGGAAGCTAGGGCGCTGAAATGCGGGTGGGGATTTACCACTTGACTTAATTACATTATAAGTTTGACTGAATCTAGCATAAATCCCTGATCTCGACGACGATCCCTTGTGCATTTTGAATGCTTGCCAAGTTTTCAGACTCGAACAGAGAGACTGAAATAGTAGTACCTTTTCATTTGCATCTTCCAACGTTTTAGGGACAGTCATTTCAGTTACATAAGGCAGATTCTGCGTAGTGATCGTTTCCATAATAATACATTTACAAACATCATCTGGACAGAATTTTTTCAGAATAATTGTACATCTCAAGATCAAATGGTTAGAGAAGTAGCACCTAGTGATTACTGCATACACGTTGAATGCATATTTCACCGAGAAACCATACATATACATGAACCAAGCCAATAATATGTGTAGATTAGCGGGCAAGTTGAAGGGATGAATACAGAAAATATCACCTTGGAAATTCCGCCGAGAACCCATGCATACACGTAGATGATTGGTAGAAAGCGAATACATGTAGATTAGCAGGCAAGTTGAAAGGATAAATACAGAAAGTGTCTAAAAACATCTTGTTTAAACGAGGAAAAAGATGAGCGGAAAGACCGTTCATTAATGGGTCATACAAAATAAAAAAGGACTGTGCTCGTTAGCGACAGATCCAGACGATTCCACCCAGGTACGATCCGCTTCTCTCGATGTGGTAATCCTTCCACCGCATCTTTTTTTTTCTTCTAGCACAATAAAAAGAGTTGGCAAAAGTGGGAATCAAACCCACCACCTCTTGGTAGACCACAGTAGTTCAAAACCACTCAGTCTACATTGAGCTAGTGATTAGATTAAGGTTAGATAGTATTTGTATTGCTACTTAGCGTGACCTGGAAACGAATAATTTTTCTTTCTTTCCTTTTATATTTTTTATCCTATATATTTGGCCCGGCTGCTCTGTTAATATTTACAACATCATGGTAATTTTAACGTAGTAAAAATTGTTGACATATCATGGTAACTTCATTGTTAAAAGCATGCCAGGGTACAGAAGTTCTTTTTTGCGAGGGTACAAAAGTTATCAACCATTTGGCGTAACTTATCAAGCTTTTTATACATAAGTTATCGGGGAATGTTTTAATTATTTTTTCTTGGGTCAGAGATACGGCTGGGTGTTGTACAAAATTAATATACTTTGTAAAAATCATGATATTTACACAAAATTTATCAAGAGATATTTTTAAAAACCTTTTCTAGGTCAACGTTATCGTGGTGTTTGTACATAAGTTATCATGACAGCGGTATATAAATTATCATAGTATTTACATAGTAATTATCAGGGTACGTTTCAAGCACCCCTCGAGTTGAAATATTACCGTCATATTTGTATCTAAATTATCAGGGTTGCAGTGCATAAATTATCATGACATTTACACAACAATTATCAGAGTAAATGTTTTCCAAAGAGAAAATTTTCAAAGTCAAAGTTATCAGCTATGTTGTGTGTATATTATCATGTTATTTGCATAGAAATTACCGGGGTATGATTTCCAACAACTTTTATCCTAAAGTCAAAGGAGTTACCACGGTGTTCGTACGTGGGTTAGTTGTGTGTATACAACCATCCTATTTACACAGAATTTATCAGGGGTTGTATTTCAATATTTTTCCTCGGGTCAAATGGTTACCAGAGTGTTTGTACGTGAGTTATCGACTTTGTTGTGTCTATATTATCATGTTAATTACATACAAGTTACCGGACTAGATTATTTAACTTTTTTTGGGTAGAAAGGTTACCATGGTGCTTGTACGCGAGTTATCATCTTTGTTTTTCTTATATTACCATGATATTTGCACAAAAGTTACCGGGGTATTGTTTTCAACAACTTTCATTATGGGGTTAAAAGAATTACCGTAGTGTTTGTATGTGAGTTATCGGCTCTATTGTGCGTATATTACTATCATATTTACATAAAAGTTACCGGGGTTTGTTTTTCCACTAAATTTTTCCCCAGTCAAAAGTTACCGGCTCTATTGTGTGACCACGGTTGTTTGTTATATTGTCAGGTGGTGCGTAAATTACTGTGTTATTTACACAAAATTGATGTGTATATTATCCTGTTGTTTAGACAGAAGTTATCGGGATATTCAATATTTATTTCTGGGTCTAAGATGCATAATCATGCTATTTACCCATAAGTTATCACGGTCTTTGCATCATAATTTATTAGGTCCGTATGCGTCAAATACCATGCTATTTACACACAAGTTCCCGGTTTTGTCGCCTAAGAGAAACAGATCGGGTTGTTTTTCTTTTCCACTCATTTAATAAGGTATAAAAAACATGTAATCTATGTGTAAAACCAGAAGAGAGAGTTAGCTCAGTTGGTAGCGTGCTATGGCCTCAACCAACAGGTTCTAGGTTTGATTCTTGCTAGTGCCCTTTTTTTCTTTGCGAGCGATTGTTGCGCGGCATAAGCGGATGGAGCGATCGCCAGATCATACGTGCCTGTTGCAAGTCGGCAGGAAAATAGCATTGTCGAATAAAAAATGCGTCATCTACCAATAAAATACAAAAGTATGATACTACTAACTATGTAGGCAATATATTATACTGGTGCATGATATTGTCCACTATGACCAGCCTTATGAGATCAAAATTGACGACACATTTTGCCACAATTAAAGTAATTGTGCATATTTTTGGAGTCAATGATAAGTCAGGCCTCTATTACCTAAAACGAATCTTGCCAAAAATGTGAATGAACAGAGTTAGCTCAGTCAAACTTGCCTGAAAATTGAGGTGGTAATGTGTGACAACCTTGGTGCACCAACCAAGCATGTCCAAACACTTCAGGGAATTAATTGCCGATCTCTCCCATTTAATGACTTAACAGTTAACACACACCTGACATCAATGACCATAAGTGTAGCTGTATATATTGTTTTCCTCGGCAATGTTGGATATTTATGTGGCTTTCAACATGATTATTATTTATTTAAATCAACTTGGAATTATTCATATTATTAATGTTTGTGACGGGGAACAATTGATGCGGAATTTCACTCGAGAAAGTAATACTCGAGGTGCCGAGGACGACTGTGATGGAATACAATAGAGGAATTAATGGGGATCAACTCTACTGGAATTTTATATGTACGTACGTATTTTTTCCGGGACATCACAGGATGGAAGAGCTGGGTTTGTTTTGCAGGATCGGCTCTGCAGGCTGTTGACCCACATGATTAAGATTGGTAGTTGATCTCACATGTACAATCTAATCATGACACATGACTCACACATGTGTGCTAGGGACTAGTATATTTAGACTTGGAAAACTGACATGTTTTATCGTGGTTGGTAACATTGCTCAGGAGTCATACGGATATTTCCGGAAACAGATGGAATAATAAAACACCTGGACGTGGAGTCTATAAATAGGTCCCTACCCTCTAGCCTCAATATGCATTGTGAGCGGCACCACGGAAAAGGGAGAGGAATTAGAGGGTAGACCGCATAGCCCACAATTTCCAACATTGATATCTTGAGCTAGGTCACGCGGTCGCCGCCGTCGTTGAATTCGACGTGAAATCTGTCGACGTGGTTCGCTGAAAACCTAATCCGCTGTGCAAAGGTCTTCTCCACGCTCATCCGCTAGCGCGCACTCTCGTCTCGCTGGATCCATCGATGTCCTGTGTTGCGCTCCATGCAAGCATGCACCAAGTCGCCCAAGGCTTGCCTGATCTGAAAACTACTACCACTAGTTAATTCAGGAATTCACGTTGATCGAGGAAGACTAGTACCTTTGCTGCCAAACATCAAGCACTTGGATCATCGGAAGGAGGAATCTCTGGACGTCTCCATGCGAGTCGTGCTCTATCGGTCCACGGCGAAAGACCCTGCTGGTTCCATGGCCACGTGGTCGCGTGCCGTGATTTTTGTTTGCTCGAGCGTGCATGTAAACGGAATCGATGGAAGATAGCATTACATCTAATCTGGAAAGAAGTTTCGATTGATTAATGGTTGGTGGCTGCAAGGATCGAGGTAACTGTATATACTACTAATAGGAGTACTTGGTGGATCGGTTTTATTTTTCCTCCCATACAAGCGATTCCCATGGATTTGAGGATGGTCTTTGATTGTATGATCAAGTTGCTGTGAGGATCTTTGATCTGGTTGTACAGTCCAAACAGCGGCAGGACAAGGAAATCTGGGGAAGGCAATTGCTATATGTTATGATAATTTGCTGTGACAAGCCTGTTTTAATTGGGCACTATGGGAAGTCTGCACAAGCAGTAATCTCTTCATCAAGTCTGCAAATCAGCCTACAAGGATGGCAGCAAGGAATAAACTCGTACGCCTACGCGTTTACATGAAGTCCACACATTTGTCTATGGATCAAATTGTAACGAGGTAGACTGGTGTTTCTTGGCTATCTGTATACTTGTCTGCACCCTGATCTAGGATGAAAATCACAAGGAATTATCTGGCGCAATTTCAGCACCTCTCTTCACCTAATATACAATTGGTAACACTTTCCCTCCGTTCGATGGGTTATTTACAATCCATAAGTTCTCACAGTTTGGAAGATGGAATATTACGATTGTATTTTCTGTGGACAATATTCATCACATTATGACTAAACAAACTGGACAAGGCCAAATTCAAAATACCGCTTTTGAGGAAAAGGAAATATATTATGTGTATCAAATAGCTAGCATATATGTTAGGATCATTCTATTATTTGGGCTGCTGAAAAATCATAGTGAACAAATTGCATGGAAAGTTAGTGCAATCTGTAATTATTATTTTTGCGACATCTGTCGGGAATACATATTGCTAGATATATATTGGTTAACTCTAAGCGGAATTTATTGAAATAATTGAATTTTCAATTTAACTTCATTGCGATGTGGGATATTATTTTGCTCTATGGAGGAATATAGAAACTCTCCTAGGGAAGGATCCGACCAAATATTACTGGTTGCACCTTGAAGAGGAAGATATAATATTATATCAATCCAATTGGCAAAGAGGAAGGTATGTCTATACTTTGTATTCACGGAATTTTTCATTTACCAATATTTGTTCAAAATAGTTCTGTTGCGCATTCTGGTTATATATCATATACTTCCATGCACGCAATTCCAAGGAAGTGCTAAAGTTAATAAACTTGGAATTGGAAATTATGCCCTCAAACTCCGTTCTGGAGGAAAATTATCATTGATGGATATGCTATTATACTAACCTTGCATGAGAAGGAGTGTCTATTATGACAATCACTTATTTATGGAGGAAGATGGGAACCACTCCATGGAAAATTAAGGAAATTTTCTCTCACTGCACATTGTTAATACTTGCATTAAGTATGTATGTGTCACTATTTTTCTCAAATAGTTGGATTGTGGATTTAAGCTTCTACGTATTATATTGCTGGAATACAATAGCAATTTTATTGGCATGCTAACAGTGCCAAAGGAAATTATATATATTGTGTGTTTTGTCCTTACTGCCAAATCTTATACACTTTGGAATTGGAAATCTTGCCATGAAACTTCCTGGTGGAGGAAAAGTGATATTGTTATAGAACACTCTACATGCAACTTCAGTGCGAAGGGATTTAACTTATGCTTCTATCTTGGAACACATTATTTATGAAATACTATTTGGAAAAGGAAGAGTGGATATATTGCTCAAGGATAAAATTAGTGCATTATGGAATTTCACACAATGGTCTATTCTTTCTTGATAGTCCACTGGAAGTTAGCAACACAAATTGTTATTTGGGGAAGATAAGTCCATAGAGAGGACTGCTGATTATAGGAACACATGCTTGGAATTTATTATTTTTTGTCATGGACGACTTGGTCACATATCATGGAACCGAATCAAGTGGCTTACTAATTTTGGAATTCAAAACTTTAGTGGGAGGAATCAGGTTTTCTGAAGCACATATATAATGGGTATTTAACTTGCACACCTTTTCTTAAGGTGGAAGGAGGTAAAAAGCTTCACATCATTCTTTTATATATACTTATGGTATTTTTTTTATACTCCCACTAGAGGTTAGATTGTTTATATCACTTCCCCCATGAATGATTGCACTTTAGATGGTATATGTATACCTTTGAAAATACAAGTCGGAATGTATTGTTGTGCTTGTAATGTTGTTTACTGAAGTGGAAATCAGTTGATTAAAGGATTTCATAGTTTTAACAATTGATTGGTGGGGGAAGTACACTTCAGGAATATATCAATTGAATATGTAATAAAGAGCATGGAACTTCATTCACTATTGTAATACACCATATACTCCACCTGGATGGAGGAATTGAAATTGTTATATATACTCCCTCGTTGTTTGGAAGAAGCATAGTGTCATTTCTTTATGTCATTCTTCAAGTGCAGTCACTCCTTATGGTTTGTAGACTGGAAGGAAATTCTCAATTACTACAAAGCACACACCAGGAATTTGTTTATTGTTACTCTAGTGGATCAAGGGTATGTTTTTGATCTGGAAAAGGAAAACTGGTGGAAAGTGGGAGCACAATATTTTTATGGAAAATGGTGGAATTATTGGCAATCATACTAGAATATATTCTTGACCCCAAAGGAAATTACAAGTGAAACTCCTCACACTAACATGCTTAGGATAAGTGGGAGGAAATAACATGGAATATCATGTCTAGATTTTTTTGTCTGTTGTTTGGGGCAAGCCACTCTAAACCTTTAGAGGAATAACTAAGCCTCTTAAGAAGGTTTAAATATGCCTTGAACGCAAGGTATGGGTGGAAGAAATGCGGGAAGGAATAAAACTCAATGAGGAATAATAAAGTTTCGGAATTTATTATCTCACCAAACAACCGCAAGCCCATTGTTCGTAAGTCTTTTCTTTTAGTTTTACAAGGAATTTGGTTCAATGGAATATTATAATGCCACTCTTGTTATTCAATTCTTTACACAACAGAAAATATATTTTTTGTGTGTGGAAACTCTTTCTCCGGAATTTAGGGGAAGAGAAAATAAATACATGGTTTGCTAAGTCAGTATATTAACGATGGTCTTATAACAAGCTTGCATGCCTGCAGGTCGACTCTAGAGGAAGCAAAATGGCCATCTACAAACATAAGTGTAAAGTATTTTGCATTACTATTATATATGTTAATGATATTATTATTTTTTGTTTGCAATGATAATGTTACATTGATGGAATTGAAAGCTTGGTTATCTTATAACTTTCAAATGAAAGGCATGTTTTAGACTTCTGATTTTTGGGAGTGAAAATACATAGGAAGTGTAGTGACACATTTTTCTATGGAAAATTGCAAACCTGTTAAAATAACTTATAAGGGAAATTATACTCAGTGAGGAATTATGTTTGAACTCCTGAGGAAAAAGGGGATACTAAATGGTATTGGAATTTGTATTAATTTTTGTTATACTACAACCTTAGCTACTGGAATTTATTGGTGCATTCAAGCAATGTAAGGAAATATGTGTGGCTAAGGGAATCTCACACATCATATGAGATCGTGGAATGTGCATCACAACCTGTCAACTATTCTGGAGTTTTCTTGGTTAAAAGTAACATGTTGAGGAAGTTACCATAGTATACACGAGGTGTGGAATGATTAAACTCAAGGTACGTATATTTCATTTATTATTATATAATAATACTAATATGGTGCAGGTTCACTGACTATAGTCAGGAATTCTTTTCAAAACATGTTTACACATGGAACTTCATGTATTGATTAATATGTTTCAGCCAAGTGGGAGATGTTGGATATTTATGTGGCTTTCAACATGATTATTATTTATTTAAATCAACTTGGAATTATTCATATTATTAATGTTTGTGAAGGGAACAATTGATGCGGAATTTCACTCGAGGAAGTAATACTCGAGGTGCCGAGGACGACTGTGATGGAATACAATAGAGGAATTAATAGGGATCAACTCTACTGAAATTTTATATGTACGTACGTATTTTTCCCGGGACATCACAGGATGGAAGAGCTGGGTTTGTTTTGCAGGATCGGCTCTGCAGGCTGTTGACCCACATGATTAAGATTGGTAGTTGATCTCATATGTACAATCTAATCATGGCACATGACTCACACATGTGTGCTAGGGACTAGTATATTTAGACTTGGAAAACTGACATGTTTTATCGTGGTTGGTAACATTGCTTAGGAGTCATACGGATATTTCCGAAAACAGGTGAAATAATAAAACACCTGGATGTGGAGTCTATAAATAGGTCCCTACCCTCTAGCCTCAATATGCATTGTGAGCGGCACCACGGAAAAGGTAAAGGAATTAGAGGGTAGACCGCATAGCCCACAATTTCCAACAGGCACCCCACAACACCCAAATAGATAGTGGTGTATCTGCTCTCTGGTAGAATTCGATGACGGAGGGAGAGAGAGATGAGGAGCCTGTAGATAGGAATGAGAGAGATCAGGAACTAGAAGGACTATCACTCGATATATCAATGCTCAGTGCAGGTTCTAGCTACGACCACCAGGTTACAACGAACCGATCATCGCAACATTATAGGTGGTGGTCATTGAATTAGACCCTGCATCAGGAAAGAGCATGAAGGACCTACTTCTTAATGAGAAAGATGGAGAAGATCTTGCCGAGCACTTGGTCATGGAAGAACGGGTTCTGCTTCTGTAACTGTAGATGGCCATGATACTCGGCAGCGAGCCAATGTGTTTGGGATCTGCTCTTTTTTCAGTCCACCTGAAGTGTTTTAGGACTGCTTGTTCATCCACCTAAAGTATTATGCATTCATAATACAGAAAAGAAATAAAGCCATGAGTAATACATATGAATTAAACCACGAGAACAAGAAGGCAATATAGACTAAATTAGGAGAAAGTATATATCGACTGGCCTGGCTCTGGAAACAGAACTGTACTCCCTCACCCGTGTGAATTAAACGATCTTCTTGGACCTTGTCTTGTTTGACCTTCGACCTTGCACGTTGAAGACAACATTGTGTGAAAACACACAGAGAGCGGGATATACACTGCTAAGTCTGCCTACTTGGCACAACTTCTTGGCATCATCCCCTCATCCATGGAGTTTGCGGTGTGGAATGCCTGGGCCCCGCCCAAGGTCAATTTTTTTAGCTTGGTTGGCCATGCAAAATAGGGTATCAAGTGCTGGCCAACCAGGGGTGGGCTAATTGCGGGCTTTGTCCTCTTTGCAAGCGCGTGCAAGAATCTATCGACCACCTCCTCTTCAGATGACGATACACTATTAGACTTTAGTAAATGATAAAAGATTGGCTCCAGCTCGAAAGCATCAACACTTCTACTTGGCACTTGGCACGATCAACCAAAGAGTGGTGGATCGGGCTCTCTGACTATACCATACAAAATAGGAAGGCCATGGCTACCCTCTGTATGCTCACCTCTTGGACAAATTAAGGTTGCAACACAATGGGCCCTATTGGGCCGTAGGCAGCAGTCGTAGCTAACCAGGCACACAAGAGACAATCCGGCGAGACGCACGCGTATGCTCGGAGCTAACGCCTTAAGCAGCTGGATTGAGGAAAACCCTATTCGCCACATTCAGCTGCAAGTAGTCGACATGCCGCACATGTTCGATGGTAAATGGGCCAGCCCGTTAGCGCTTTTTTACGTGGGATCGTTTTCCGGTTTTGGGAACCTTTTGGATGGTTCCTAGCCGGTTTTGGGAACCTTCCAAAAGGTTCTTGAACCGGGTTTTCTGGTTTTCTTTTTTTTGTTGTTTTTAGTTATTTCTGTTTCTTTTTTTCTTTTTATTTTTTTATGTTTGTTTCCTTTGTACTCCATCCCGGACACGACAGCGTGGTTAATTCCAACATCATTTTGGTATAAACCATGTCACTTTGTGTATGAAGCATGATATTTTTGTAGGAATAATGGCGATTTTCCAATGTACTCCATCCGTTACGAAATATAAGTCTTTGTAGAGATTCCACTATGGACCACATAGGGATGTGTGGTCCATAGTGGAATCTCTACAAAGACTTATATTTAGGAAAGCAGAGAGTATACACCATGGCTTTTTTTTTATTTTTTAAGAGCATGGCATTTAGTATGTTATTAAGAGCATGGTATTTTCATTTTAAGGAGCATGGAATTTTTGTTATTAAGAGCATGTCATTGTTTTTAAAGAGCATATCATTATTCGTTATTAGAGTATGCCATTTATATATACCATGTCATTTTTATTTTGAACAGCATAGCATTTTTTTTATTAAGAGCATGTCATTTCTATTTCAAGGAGCACGGAATTTTTATTTAAAGAGAGACGCATGAACATGTGCCTGGGGGCAAATCCAGGGGGTGGCAAGGGGAATGGTACCGCCGACTTGGAGCAGCATGGTACACGACGACTCCTGCCTCTGCAACTCGAGGGGATCATGGGTAACACCGTCATCTCCACCGGCTCACACGCTGGATACAGCGTCGTCCACCTAGGGACGTTCCTGGGCGCCTCCCCTGTCATTCCTGAGCTTAGGTGTACCTGTGAAATTTCCAAAAGTTTCTTGGCACATTTTTAAAACAATTTCATGGCAATTTCCCAAAACTTACTTATTACTAGAATGTTATCTAGAAACATGGAAAAAATTTGTGAAAACAATTTTTGTTTCTTGGTCCATGCCAATTTCTTAAGTTCAAATTTTGGTTTATAACATGTGCCATAATACTACTGTGGCGAGAGAGAGAGAGAGAGAGAGAGAGAGAGAGAGAGAGAGAGAGAGAGAGAGAGAGAGAGAGAGAGGAGGGAGGTGGTTACTACCTCCTAGGGCGGACAAAGATGACGGGGAGGTTGGGGACAATGGTGATGGGTAGGCGAGGGCGATGGTGAGGGCGAGGGCTGCAGCGGATGGAGAGGGCAAGGATGTTCGAGGCGGCAGCGGCGGACAGGAAGGGTGACGGGGTGGGTGCCGACGTCGAAGGTCGTGCGACGATGGCAATGGCAGCAGAGAGAGAGAGAGAGAGAGAGAGAGCAGTTATACACTTCATCCATGCAACCAAATATTTATACATTCATCCATATATTCAAATCAGTTATACAATTCATACATTCAACCATGTATATCAGTTCTACAGCAAGGTGGCCGTCATCGTCGCCGCAGTAGCCAAGTGTTGATCTCATCACCGCCGCCGCCGCCACCGCCCCTGCAACCCCGTGTAATGTTGCAAAATTTCAGATTTTTTAATTTTGTTTGATGAATTTTTTTCAACTTTTTTACTAACTCGGGTGTAGTACACCCGAGGGTAGAAAATCCAGTCAAGTAGTGGCTACTCTCGGCTGTAGTACACCCGAGATAGCAAAACTCTCGGGTATAGTACACCCGAGATAGCAAAAGATTAAAAAAATGTGATCAAACATTGTCCAAAAAATTTGAAATTTTGAGACATGAAACATTATCAGATGTGTGAGGTTCTTGCAAAATTTCGCCTAAAAATAACATCTGAGGAGCTCTTACCAAAAATAACAAATCACTGCTCAAACAGTGCACAAAACTTTCAGCAGCGATTTTGTTTTTTTCGGTGAGAGCTCCTTGGATGTTATTTTTCGATGAAACTTGGCAAGAACCTCAAACATATGATAAAGTTTGATGTAGCAAAATTTCAGATTTTTTGAATTTTGTTTGATGATCTTTTTTCAACATTTTTACTAACTCGGGTGTAGTACACCCGAGAGTAGAAAATCCAGTCTCCTCCTAAAAGTTGATGAGCATTTCTATAAGTAGTGGCTACTCTCCTGTGTAGTACACCCGAGATAGCAAAAGATTAAAAAAATGTGATCAAACATTGTCCAAAAAATCTGAAATTTTGGGACATGAAACATTATCAGATGTGTGAGGTTCTTGCAAAATTTCACCTAAAAATAACATCTGAGGAGCTCTTACCAAAAATAACAAAACCACTGCTCAACCAGTGCACAAAACTTTCAGCAGCGATTTTGTTTTTTTCGGTGAGAGCTCCTCGGATGTTATTTTTCGATGAAACTTGGGAAGAACCTCAAACATATGATAAAGTTTGATGTAGCAAAATTTCAGATTTTTTTAATTTCGTTTGATGAATTTTTTTCAACTTTTTTACTAACTCGGGTGTAGTACACCCGAGAGTAGAAAATTCAGTCTCGAAAGGGTAGGGGACGGGGAGCGGGAGGGGGAGTGGGAGCGGGTGTCGGCGGCGATGGTGGTGGAGCGGGGGGCGGCGGCATCGGTGATTGATAAGGTGAGAGGAGAGACGGCGCGGGTGAGTGAGAGAGAGGTTGGAGAAGAATCGGGAGGGAGAAAGATAAGCTGTGGGCCCAAAAAAATTATCATTGGTAGGGTGATGGTAGAAAGCTTTATGTGGCATTGGAAAAAAAACAGTCACTCGACGCCATTAATAGCGGGTTAAAACAAAAAAAAATTGACCGGTCCAATTACTAATGACGTGCTGGTTAGCCCGCACGCCATCAATATGCATGATACTGATGGTGTGGCGATATGTCACACACCATCACTAACCTTTATCAGACCAGACTACTGAATCCCAAATACTGGTGGTATGGATTTTAGGCGGCACGCCACCAGTAACCTATTACTCGTGACGTATTAAATATGCCAACACCATCATGATCTAAAAATAATAATGATGGCGTGAATTTAAATTGAGGCGCCACCAATTAAATTTGTGTCTAGCCATCTCTCTACTAGTGACAACTACATAACAAAACACTCTTTTATAAGAAATAGCAGCAAAACGAGTTTCGAAAGGGATGGAACTTAGCATTGTGTCTTCATCTCACCCATGTAGAGTGTGGTAAAAGTTGAGAGTGTTATAGCAAAAACATGATACACCTGGTGCACAAACCAAACCCCCCCCCCCCCCCCTCGGTGTTAGAAATGAAACCGCCGCCTGCCACACGCAACTCTTCTTTTCTAAATCTTTTATACTTTAAACTTTTTTATGACTAAAATCCACCATCCAAAGACACTTGCACAAATTTGGCCACTTTTCGAGTTGGTCTGTTATTTTCGAGGCATTAGTCGATTTACTAGCCACTGCAAATGAAAAAACGCTCTTTCAAAAGAAATAGCATGCAAAAGAGTTCTGAAATGGATGATTGCATGGTGTCTTCATCTCAGCAAAAACTTGATACACCTAGTGTACATACCAAACACTCTCCCCGAAAAGGTCAGAGTTTCAAATTGAAACCGCCGCCTGCCACACACAACTCCTTATTTAGATCTTTCTGAACTTCAAACTTTTTCTATGACTAAAACAGACCACCAAAGCCACATTCTCATATATATAACGTTGAAAGGAGTTCTAGAAGGGATTTTCAGACTTAAAAAATGTGTGGCGGGCAACCGAGAAGACCCGCCACTGCGAAGTCTTGGAAACTTTGGAAAAATTGGTTGTAGTCGCCCAAATATAAATGTGCAGGGAACATTTTGTCGCCTGCCACTGCTCGGCTAGGCATTAGTAACGAGCAGTCCATCCGTGCCCGCCACGGCTGTTTTCGCTCGCGAAGAAATCTAGAAGAATTTAGGAGTTATCGCTGGTAATTTACTCGTGCCACTGTTGTGGGAACATCAATAGTGGGCTCGTAATTTTAACTGCTACTGGAATTTTTCTAAAATAATAGTAGCGAGTCCCTGGTCGCGCCCGCCACTAGTTTGAGGCCATGAGAGTTTTCCCAATAGTGATTTAGTTGTTGTTCTTATGCCTGCTATTCTTACTTGTGCTCTTCCTATGTTATGCATGTTTGTGATCTGTTGCATTTGGGTGGTAAAGCCTCCACATTTGAAAGAGGTGAGAAGAACAACAATTTGCACACAGCTGAACAACTTTGCTTTGCATCTTCTCACCCCTATAGCATAAATGCAGACAACCAAACAACATGTCTAATCTGGCCACTGGTGCAATGCAGGCAACCAGACAACATGCAGATGTTATTTCTTTCCTATATTTGCTCAACTAGGCCCAAATGGGACAAGTATGCAAAGTGCTAAAAAATGATGTAAGCAGTGATGCCACTCCCCCACTCCCGAGACTAGGGTTACCCCCGCTCCCCCCACCTCCACCGCCGCCGTCGGCCGCCAGCAGCGCACTTCCCGCCTCCCTCTCCCCCTCCCCCTCCCCCTCCCCAGGCCCCACGCTCCCGTCCACCCGCTCGCCCCCCTCCCCCCCCCACGGGCGACGGGCGGCCCCCTTCCCCATCTCATTCGGCCTCCTCCCCGTCCTTCTCCCTCCCCGCCGCCGGCGGGCGGAGTCGCCGGGCCCTGCCCGCCCGTCACTGGCGGCGGTGGGCTGTCCCTTCCCCGCTTGCTCTTGGGGGCGCGGGGGCCTCCCGATGGCGGCGGTGGTGCTCGGCCGCTGTGGTGGGGTTCGGCGGCGGGTGTCCGGCGAGCTCCGTGGTTCTCGGTGCGACGGCGCGGCCGTTGGCCGCGGGCGGTGTGGCGGTGCTGGTGGCCGGCGGCGGCCGCGCAGCCCAGATCTGGGCCCTTTCGGGCTCTATCTGGGCTAGGGCGGGCCAGCGACTCGGTGCGTGGCGGCGCTGCTCCCTAGTTGGTGGTGAAGTGGCGGTGGTCTGTGGGCGGTGGCGGCTTCGTCGGCCGGCGAGCTGCAGCGTGACGGCAGGGGCTGTCCGGACCCTTTTGGGTTCAGCCGGGCCTCGGTGCCTGGCAGGCCCCTTGTCCGCGCGTCCGGTCGGCTCCGCGGTGGCGGTGATGGTTGTCCCCTCACGTCGGTGATGTTGCGGATGCCCCCAAGGCCACTTTCCCTTCTCCCATCCGCCAGGTCTCGTGTCGGTGACCTCAGGGAGACGGCGAAGTTGATTCGGTGACCGTGGTGGCACATGTTGGTGGGCGGCGCGATGGGTGGTGCACGATGATTCGTCTGGGGTGGTGGTGGGGGTTTGGGTTGGGAGAAATCTCTGGCGGCTCGTTCGGCCCCGACGCGGTGACGCCTGTGGGTGCCGCCGGACCTTTCTGAAGGGCGTCGGGTACACCCCTGCCC
This sequence comes from Triticum urartu, assembly GCF_003073215.2. Lineage (NCBI taxonomy): Eukaryota > Viridiplantae > Streptophyta > Magnoliopsida > Poales > Poaceae > Triticum > Triticum urartu. The sequence continues at coordinate 27,266,818 of NC_053022.1, forward strand.
TCATTGCCCCCCCCCCCCCCCCCCCCCCCCCCCCCGCGTACCGGGGGAAACCCTAGGACTAGTCCGAGCAGCAGCGGCGTCGTCGTCGCCTCCTTCTTGAAGGTGTTGCTTGGTATGCGGCGCTTCGAGTGCTGGGAACGTGGTGGTACTTCTCCGGAGGGTGCAGCGGTCGCCGGTCATCTTTGTTTCGTCGATCTGCCGTTGTTGGCATTTGTTTCTCTTTCTTTCTTCTTTGTTTTTCTTTGGGCTTGTTTATGCTGCGGCCCCAGCACCTATTGTTGGATGTATCGGTGGTTGCTTTGTAATACAAAGCGGGGGGAAACCTTTTTTCGTAATGATGTAAGCAACCAAACACGTGTCATATGACAGCCTAGCAAGAGGGACGCGTTGCCGCTGTTCCGCCAACACAGGATGTCGATGACTTAGTGTATGAGCTCGACCAGCCCCGCGGTGGGAACAACCGGCGGTGGGTGAGCAGCCAGCGCTGTAGCGGCGGGAACGGCCCGCTGCCGTTCAACCCGTGTCAGGGTCCTCTGATGTCATGCACTGACTGGTGGAGTATAAGGGGCAACTCGCATGAGCCGATTGAAACAGACACAAAATTTGTCCCTTTTTAGTCCATCTGTGTGGCCAACGGATATGAGTCCGAATCAATATTCGTCCTTCCCTGACAAGTGCAACCAATGGGAAGATCCATTTGGTCTGTTATGTCCTTTTTTTCAATAATGACAATTTGGCTTGTTTTCATCAAAATGATACAAGAAATGTTTTTTAGGAAATACACCTACCATTTTTTATAGTACCAAAAAAATACTATGCCATGCCGGCATACAACATTGCAACAAAAAATCGAATGAGCCTCGCAGCCAAGGCCTCGTAATTAATTTATTCAAAACTGACAGATATAAGGTGATCATGCATCTCGATCGATCATGAACTTTTGCCTCTTCTCAAACCAAACCTGACCGGGGCGTGAAATCCATCGTCGTGAAATGTGAGCAAGGTCATTGGCGTGAAATCCATCACAATTGCAAAGACACCAGGAGGGCGAACCGATGAGAGAAGCACAAACAATGTGGAAGGGCTCAAGGCTGGATGCAAGCTACATGGCATGAATCATATCTACACTCGTATGTAGTGAAGCAGTTGTAGGTCAGGAAAAAGGAACACACCTCTATTATCAGCGCCGATGAATGTTCGCAGGAACGGACGATCGATTTTCTCCTTGAACTCCAGTAAACCAGTTTCATTCTCTTCTTCACTGAACAATCGAGTGACGATTCCTCTCCGCCTGCATCAGTGTACAGTCCATTAGGCTCGAACCAGATTGGTCGCCTTTGGTCCGCCCGGCGTGGACTTTGCTTAACACGAGCCGTATGATATAGCACTGCTACGAGGAGACCTAGGCGCACATTTGTAGCGCGAGGAGAATGATCGAGGCGAGCCAGATGTGTGCATTTTAGGGGAGTGAAAAGCATAGAACAACCACAATATTTGCATCATTACAGCACTTCACGTTTTATTAGCAAATTGCGCCGAACGTAATGGTAAGAGCGTCTCCAGCCGTTGGTCCCCCGGGGGCGTCTAAAATCGCCCCCTGGGGTGAGCCGGCGCAAAAAATCGACCTGGGGTCAAGTTGGTCCCCAGCCGCCGGTCCCAGGGCCATCCCAAGCGCATTCAAAAAATTAAAAAATATAGCAAAATTCAAACTTCAGCGAAGTTCGGCATATATTACATTAAAAAAGTAGGTTTTTATTACATAATATATATAATTAAAAAAGAACTGGCTAAAAGTGGAGTAGTCGCCGCCGCCGTCGTCGTCGTCCGGCTTCTCCTCCTTGACGCGGCCGTCCCTGGTGGACCCCTGACCGGCGTCGCCTATGCGGGCTGGTGGCGGCGGCGCGGTGTCGTCGTCGCTGTCCTCGATGACGACGATTCCTCCTTCGTCGCGGCCCCGGTGTTGCTGCGCGAATCGCCGCAGGACGACGCACTGGCGCTCCCTCGCCATCTTCAGGGAGTCCGCACATGCCCATTCTAGGGCCGCGTCGTCGTCGCCGCCGTGCTCCGTCTTCATCGCCGGGAGGCCCGGCTCCGTCTTGGGTTTGACGAAGCACAGAGGAGCCGACGAGGGGGCTCGCCGGCCGCCCTCATTGATGACGATGCCGGCGCTGCGAGTGCGCCGGCCGAGCGGCGTCTCCGCCGCGGGCTCGGCCTTGACGCCGAGCAGCGCCGGAGCGCCGGACGAGTGTGAGGAATAGCGGGAGGAGGAGGAAGAAGAGAAGGCACCGAACCTCCTGGGCAACCATTGCCCGTCGCGTCGGCGGTGAGCTGTGGCCGTGGCGGCCGCCCTCGCCGGGGGGTATGCCAACGGCGGGTCGTTGCCGCCCTCGAGGTACGTCAGAACGCCCTCGAGGGTGCGGCCGGGGACACCCCACCACAGTTGACATCCGTCGCTGTTCTTCGGTCCGGCCACCACCGGTGCGCCGTTGGTGGACGCCATCCTCTACTGCTGCCGGCGCTGGAAGTACGCCGTCCATGCCGCTATGTTGTCGGTGGCGTACTCGGGGAGGGCGAGCTGGGCGTCGGTGAGGGAGGCGCGCACGACGTCGACCTCGTCGGCGAAGTAGCCCGATTTCACCACGGCGTCGGGCAACGGGGGAATGGGCACTCCCATGTTGCTGAGTCTCCACCCCGTTGGCCCGGTGCGCATGTCTGGCGGCGCCGGGATGTTCGCCTGGAACAGGAGCCAAGACTCCTGTTCGCGGAGCGAGCGACGGCCGAAGCCGTTGGCCGCGGCCTCATCTCCGGGGAATCGCTCGGCCATCGGGAGAGGGAGGGAGGGAGAGTGAGGGCTCGGCGGCGGCGCTCGGGAGAGGGAGGGCTCGGCGGCGGTGCTCGGGAGCGGTAGAGGGCGGGCTAGGGCTGGTGTGGCTGGTGTGGCCAGAGGCGAGGGAGGCCGCCGGCTTATCTAGCGGCGCCGCCCCTTGTGTACGCGTGCGAGGGAGGGGAGGCGTCGGCGCGCCACCCCGTGACGCGCCGTCTATGAGGAATCAATGGTAAGGCTGACCGGCGACAGCCTTGCCATTGATTCTTCGCGGGAAACCGAGGCGTTCGGGGAAGAAGACGCGCGGTGTCGCTGACGGGATGGGCCCGCGGCTCTTTCGCGTCAAAACCGCTCGCCCCGGCGCCCCCCCCAGCACCCCCCAACGCGCCGGGTTCGGCGTGGGTCCGCCGGCGCTAAATTCGGCACAAGCCGGCAAAAATGGGGCTCCTGGGGACGTGACTGGACCGATTTTTTTGCGTCGGCGCGAAAAAAATGCCTGGGAAGGCCTTTCGGGGACGCGGCTGAAGATGCTCTAATATGTGACAAAAACACTACCCTTGTGTAGACCCTCGTTTTGATGTGGCGTATGGCTGACGAGGCCAAGGGATAGGAAGCGCTAAGGCCATCACCTCGGAGACGACGGATCCGAAAACAAAATCCTCATCCACAAAGCACACTTCACGAAGGACTTCACCAAGCAGGGGTAGAACCGAACGTTCATTCAGTTCGAGGCCATCCTCGCCGACCTCTGGTGCACTATGACGCGCGCGCATGACCCGAGGCCCTGGAATGCATCGTCGATTCGGATATTCGTGGACAGGCGGCACCGACGAAGGCGAACTGCAAACAGGTTGCAGTTCAACGGGTCTTTTTTGGGCAAACAGGTTGCAGTTCGAGCCAGCCCGTAATGTCCGTCATCTTCGTGCGTTACCCCTTTTGCCACGTCAAAGTCACGGTCAAGCTGTGTTTAGTGCTTTCTGTCAAAGTTCATTTTTGCGCTCAGTGTTATCTAGCTACCTGTATTGTGGTGTATTTTTGCTAATGACGCCAGTATTGTAGTCCTTTTGAGCTTTTCACTCATTTTAGGGGGACATTGACTGATCGCGTGGCCTTCTGTGGGTCAGCTAAATGTTCTAGGAAAAGAGGCCCAGCTTATTAGTGGACTTTTGACACAGGAATTAGAACATGTGGTGGAGACCAAACTAAGCTGTAGATCTGACGACCAAAAACGCACCGATCACAAAAAAGGATGGCCAGAAATGATGAGGACGTTAGAAGGGTGGGAAATGGTTTAGTTTTACTGTCACGTGACAATTTAATAAAAAGACAAACATACTAGAAAACCCATGAAAAAGCAAAACAACTCAAAATAATACCGCCCTGTGGAATAGGACAGTTTGGTGGTGCAATCAGTGAGCACTGAGCGTCGGGGAATAAAAGGGAGCACGCGATCGTGAGTGTCATTCGTGGCTCTCACTTTCCACATTCTTTCATAGAAATACCTCTACAAAGATCTACGATAAAGGGTGAATAGAAGTAATCTCACAAAGCATAGAACGTTTACTAGTGGGAATGAGAGGAATCAGAAATTAATAGAACAGAGTCACATGGCGTCCATCGGCATATGAGCGTCTGCAGGATAGTCCCATAGGGACAAGAAGAGAGTGTGCGAGCTTCCAAGATGCGTGAACACCGCCGTGGAGCGGCAAGCTTTGCATAGACGTCTTTGAGTGATGCTATCTCGAAGGCGTCTTTGAGCGGCAAGTTTTGCATATACGTCTCTCCTGGAGCACCATCATGGCAGCGAGGAGAACCACTGTCCTACACCCATCGCCACCGCCGGCCATCATCACGGAGAAGACGCCGAAAATAACATTGGCATCCAGAAAGCCACTTTACCAAGGACTTCATTGCAGGTATCGTGCCATGGCCTTGGAGGTGTGCGGCCCACCGTTAAGGTGGTTCGAGACCATCCTCGTCCACCTCTGGCGCACTATGATGAGTGCGCTTGACCTAAGCACCATCGAGGCCTCGTTGATCCGAATATCCATGACGGGCGGCACCAGCGAATGGGTTGCGCGGCTCGGGCGATGGCAGCAGGGTCAACCGGGTTGATTTTTTTAGAAGAAAGGGTCACAATTTCACCGAGCCCTTAATTTCTGTCACCTCCGCGCCATTACCCGTTTATCATGTCAGCCATTTGCCGTATTAAAGTCGCATTCAAGCTGTGTTTAGTGCTTTCTGTCAAAGTTTAATTTTGTATTCGGTGTTTTTTCCTAGCTGCCTCTATTGTGGCGGGTTTTTTTATAATAACGCCAGTATTATGGTGGTTTTATGCTGTTCACTCGTTTTAAGGGCACAGTGACCAATCGTGTGGGATTTCGTGGGCTGGCTAACTGGGTCGGGAAAAGAGGCCTAGATTACTAAAGGGCTCCGATTTTTCTTCATGGGTAACAGCCGTTAAGACTTTTGGCCCAAGAATTACAACTCGGGGTGGAGGCCGAACTAAGATGTAGATCCGACGACCAAAAATGCACCAATCACAAAAATGAACGGTCAAAAGTGAAAAAGCCGTTAGAGGGATGGGAAATGGACCAGTTTACTCTCCTGACTATGTACATGACATGTTAATCAGAAAAAAAAGATAGACATACTTGAATATCCGGCAAAAATTAAAATATCTCACAGTAATACTACCACCCTATGCAATTGTGCGGTTTGGTGGTGCAATCAATGAGCAGAGCCATCTGGCCACTAGGCGACGGGGAATAAAAGGGAGCAAGCCATCGTGAGTGCCATTCGTTGTTCTTGCTTTCCACATTCTTTCGTAGAGAAATACCTCTACAGACATCTATGAGAAAAGGTAAATAGAAGCAAACTCACGAAGCGTAGAACCTTTACTAGAAATGAGAGGAATCAGGAATTAATAGAGCAGAGTGACATGCCGTCAATCGGCAGACGAGCGTCGGCAAGATAGTCCCACAAAAACAAAAAGAGAGTGCGCGAGCTTCCAAGATGCATGCACTCTCACTGTTGCAAATGACCCACGAAACAGGAGGGCGGCCGTGCTGGCGGAACGACGCAGCGGAGCAGCAAACTGGGGCAAACATTGCACGGACATCTTCGAGTGATGGTACACGCCACACCACACATGAATCTCTCGAGCGCACCAGCGTCACCTTCCCAGCCATGAAGAGCACGAACGTCACTACCGGGTTTATGTGCTCACCTGCATTGCACATGGAACGTGACAATTAGTTCAAGATACACCCATCTCTATCCATTTGTGTGACAAGTAATTTTGGACGGAGAAAGTATGTTGTGACAGAGATGTGTATATACCTACCTGAGACGCCGCTGGTAGAGTAGACGAGGACGGAGACGGTGGCACCGAAGGACCACGCGACGCCGAGGTAGCTAACGCCGGTGCACAGCTCGTCGGCGGTGGATGACTGGTTTCTGTACCCCACGACGGTGGCGATGCTCACGTAGAGGAGGACGACATAGGCCGTGAACTCGCCGATGAGGGCGCGGTACAGGGACCACGTGGTCAGCTCGCTCGTCTCCAGCGCCCGGACTACTGGCAGGTCCCAGTACAACACCCTCTAGACGATGATATCTGTTATCACTTCGTCGGCAGTGACCACCTTCTTCACAAAACCATAAACCCTAAACCTCATATTGCATATCCTAAACCCTAATCAAATCCGACCCTATTGGTACTATGCAGAAGCGGCCAAACAAGATTAGAGATGGCCAGGCACTTACATCTGAGAGGTTGATGCAAAGATCCGGTGTGATAAACTTGATGCACGGTGATGAGGATGATCTGGCCTCGGAAGATCTGGCGCCGCATAACCTGAGGAGGGTCACGTACGATGGAGGGAGAGTAGGAGGAGGAAGGGAGTGCCCAGCAAGTGCGAGTGACGGCGATCGAAGGCCGCAATGTGTTCGCCGGAGACTACGGCTCGAGAGGAGATGACGAACCGCTCGAAACCCAAATTCAAATGACCACGCACGATGACGTGGTGTAATAATTAAGTGCAATGTTAATGCAATTAAGTTAACTAAAAATTTTAAGATGGGAATACCCATGGACTTAATTGGGCCAATTAAAGTTAAACAATTTTTTAGGTCCAAGATACTCTTGGGTCTTAAAAAGGCCTAGTTAGTCTTATCCGCTAGATCGCCCACTACTAGGAAAAAGGCCTGCTAGTGACGCACCAGTTTTGCCTACTAATGGCGCACTACTGGTGCGCCACTAGTACCACGCCACTAGTATTATATACTAATGGCGCACCACGCCATGCGCCATTAGTATAGACCAACATATGCCATTAGTATGCCTCCCAAGGGGCCATATTTGCCCATGTGCTTTGGCATACTAATGACGCACTTAGGGGTGATGCGCCATTAGTATGAATATTAGTTTTTTTTTTACTTTTCTGATTTTTGCACAGGTTATAAAATATATTATTGGACAGAATATAGACAGCACCACACAGCAAGAGCAGATTCATCGAATACAATAGAAGATTAGTCTCCGAATACAATTCATCATATTAGTCTCCGAATTCAAAAGACCGAACAAAAATAGAACATTACAAGTCTCGAGACCGCGAGTAGCGAGTTTGTCGGAAGTAATACTAATCCTAACAAGTCCTACTAATCATGATCATACAACTTCTACTCGTTATTAATAACAAGTCATACGATCATCATCTTGATAGTCATCGAACCAACCCTACTTAATTGTTCTTAGCACATGATCATCAGTATTAGGCAGGACCTAAATACCCTATTTAAGGTAAAATAGCATAAAACAATATAGACCCTGACTCTCCATTATAGAGAATGGAGAACATCCTATCTCCAATTTTTGCGCTTCGCTTCCTTTTTCTTCCAAGAACCTCCTTACGACTGTCCATACATTTTTTTCCATCATTTGATTTTCATGTCTCCAGTTCTTTTAGAAATCTCGTATGGATAGTTGAGATTCGTAGGATGACTTGGCTGTATGTTCAAAACATTAAGACTACCTTTCTGATACATCAAATGAGGCACACAATTCTCTGGGATTATCTGTTGAAAAACATAGTAATAACTTCATAGTTAGCATTGATGTACTAGTTTTAGTAGTATGCAAAAGATGCACGGATGTCGTAATAGTAAAAATCTTACTAGGGTATCTCCATGGTAGTTACCGTAGTTGAACACATGCACTAGTGACACGTATTGACCATAATGTTGAGGAGTTTGATTGTAGATATTGTAATTCTCAATGTCAGTACAAAATCTGACCAGATGATTTTTCTCCTTGTAAGTTGTTAATTCGGAGCCATCGGTGTAGTGGGTTTTGTCTACCATCTCCCGCACATTCTTTGAACAATAAAAATAAGCTGTCAATGGAAAGCTGTCAACTATTTTGAAATAAACAATATAAATTAGCTAATAACTATGTTTGAGAAACTCACATAGCGGTAGAACTGGAGGCATATCAACAAGGACCCAAATGTCCATATTGTCTTGGTCGATGTCAGGATTACCAAGATCCATGGTGATAAGCATACCCTCATCAAAACCATACATCTTACAAAATGCTTCCCAATTTTTGCAACCAAAATGGATTACGCTCTCAGAATTATACATATTTATTTCAAAGTCCACATCGTGATGAGTCCTTAGGTGAATTTTCTTTCTTTCAGAAATTTCATGGTCTTCAAAATCCATCCTCTCCAAGACATAGTGTCTTGCATGGCATGGGATAAGCTATACTCGAATTGTAAAATATGAAAATTACACGTTGAAATAGTTGAAGTCATGCTTAATTATGAAAAAAACAATTGTCGTCGTTGCGTACCGTTTCAACTTGGAAGGTCTCCTCGAGCTTAATGCTGAAGCGCCGATCATCGTCCAGGTGAGGCCTGTCACACAGACCTCGATCGTCGTGGCACTAGTCGCACTCCCCCGGGAGACTTTCGTCGTCCCATGACGACATTTTCTACGTTCATAATTCAAAACTACATAGGATGAGTGGTTCCTCTTCCAGATTAGGGTTTATCAATGATGAGCAACTGGCATTAGTAATAACTATGAGTTGATCCTACTTAATTAAGTACTAAGATACTCCGACCCATGCATTTGTCGCAAGTACCCCATATGTCCTATTTTTAGCAAAGTCATGCTAAAATTCACGAAAAATTTCAGCATGACCTTTGCTGAAAATAGGACATATGGAGTACCCGAATTTGCCAAAACGGAAGTTAATCGACATTCTGGCAAACTCAAGGGCCTCTCGGGGTACCTGCAAAATCATCACGACATGATGGTTGGAGACAAAACCCAGCAAACTCCTTCCCTTCACTCGGGGTACAACAATATATCTTCTAGCCATGAAAAATAATACCAACTAGGATCGGTATGACCTTCGTTTTTCATTTTCTGTATGATCAATTAAATCTTTTGCAAGCTTATATGAAAAGGTTCAGCAACTTGAAACATAACTCTTGCTTGGTGTTCCAAATCATTTCATTTATATTTTAAATAATAGTAGGATTATTTCATAATAGAATTTACCTCAAAAACAAACTCCTTTAATGCCATTTTCAAACTCTGAGTTGCCTCTGTTCCACTAAAACTAATTCAAATAATTTTTGAATAAAGTAGGAAATCAATGCTGACTAAATTTTTTAAGTGCTCTTCCTAAAAATCACTAAAAGTAGGAAATCTTTAACATAATGTACCCTGCAGCTTTGTTCAATTGGTATAGTCAACAGTGGGTTTCGTTCAATTGATCAGGAGTAGGAGATCTTGGTGTTAGACCAAAAATTCAGTTATGTCATCGTCCAAAAATTGCTAATCTGATGTCACAGTAGCCACTATCTACCACGCACCATACAGAAGCACATCAGGCAACCGAACCAGCAGCAGCAGCCAATTCACACTAGCAGGATCATTGGCTGTACCAACAAAATCACACTAAGCATTGACAGTACCAACAACATTGCCAGCACCATACAAAATTGTTTCACTGGCAGCCACCAATCCAAACTAGCAGTTCACACTAGAGCAGTACACACGAGAGAGGAGACAGAGAGACGAGGAACTCACCGACGTCAGGCGGTGAGGGCGGGGCGGAGTCGGGGGACAGCGGCGCTGGCGGCGAGGCATGGAGGGGTCGGAGTTGGAGGAGGGAGACAGCCGGCAGCACGCTTGGGTGGGGTGGGGGAAAACCTAACAAAGGGGCCGAGCGAGCGTGAGAAAGAGAGAGGGGCCAAAAATTCAGTGCTTCTTCAAAGGAGAGGAGAGGAGGTCAAGGACGACGGCAATGGCGGCGTAGCAGCGGGTGGGGCGGCGGCGGGTGGGGCAGGAGGCCGAAGGCGATGGACGGGCGGAGGAGGAGGAGGGCTTACGGGGGGACGACACCGGGCGGTGGCGCGGTGGGTGGGGCGGTGATGTCTACTACACAACCTTCTTCTTGTAGACGCTGTTGGGCCTGCAAGTGCACAGATTTGTAGGACAGTAGCAAATTTCCCTCAAGTGGATGACCTAAGGTTTATCAATCTGTAGGAGGCGTAGGATGAAGATAGTCTCTCTCAAGCAACCCTGCAACCAAATAACAAAGAGTCTCTTGTGTCCCCAACACACCCAATACAATGGTAAATTGTATAGGTGCACTAGTTCGGCGAAAAGATGGTGATGCAAGTGGTATATGGATAGTAGATAAAGGTATTTGTAATCTGAAATTATAAAAACAGTAAGGTAGCAAGTGATAAAAGTGAGCGTAAACGGTATTGCAATGCTAGGAAATAAGGCCTAGGGTTCATACTTTCGCTAGTGTAAGTTCCCTTAACAATACTAACATAATTGGATCACATAACTATCCCTCAACCTGCAAAAAAGAGTCACTCCAAAGTCACTAATAGCGGAGAACAAACAAAGAGATTATGGTAGGGTACGAAACCACTTCAAAGTTATTCTTTCCAATCAATCCATTGGGCTATTCCTATAAGTGTCACAAACAGCCCTAGAGTTCGTACAAGAATAACACCTTAAGATACAAATCAACCAAAACCCTAATGTCACCTAGATACTCCAATGTCACCTCAAGTATTCGTGGGCATGATTATACGATATGCATCACACAATCTCAGATTCATCTATTCAACCAACACATAGAACCTCAAAGAGTGCCCCAAAGATCTACCGGAGAATCATGACGAAAACGTGTGCCAACCCCTATGCATAGGTTCATGAACCCGCAAGTTGGTCACCTTAACATACATCAAGTGGCACGCAGTATCCCATTGTCACCACAGATATCCACGACAAGACATACATCAAGCGTTCTCAAATCTTGAAAGACTCAATCCAATAAGATAACTCCAAAGGGGAAACTCAATCCATTACAAGAGAGAAGAGGGGAAAGAAACATCATAGGATCCAAATATAATAGCAAAGCTCGCGATACATCAAGATCGTATCATCTGAAGAACACGAGAGAGAGAGAGAGAGATCAAACACATAGCTACTGGTACATACCCTTAGCCCCGAGGGAGAACTACTCCCTCCTCGTCATGGAGAGAACCAGGATGATGAAGATGGCCACCGGAGAAGGATTGCCCCCTCCCGCAGGGTGCCGGAACGGGTCTATATTGGTTTTCGGTGGCTACGGAGGCTTCTGGCGGTGGAACTCCCGATCTATTGTGCGTTCTGAAAGTTTTAGGTCACATAGGTATATATGGGTGCAGGAGGTACGTCAGGGGAGCCACGAGGGCCCCACGAGACAGGGGGCGGGCCCTAGGGGGGAGCACGCCCCCCACCCTTGTGAGCACCTCGTTTCTTCCTTGATGTGGGGTCCAAGTCCATCAGGTGTGTTTCCTTCCAAAAATAACTTCTCCAATTGATTTCGTTCCGTTTCGACTCCGTCTGATATTCCTTTTCTTCAAAGCACTGAAATAGGCATAAAACAACAAATTTGGGCTGGGCCTCCGGTCAATAGGTTAGTCCCAAAATTAATATAAAAGTGGATAATAAAGCCCGATATTGCCCAAAACAGTAGATAATATAGCATGGAGCAATCAAAAATTATAGATACGTTGGAGACGTATCAAGCATCCCCATGCTTAATTTCTGCTCATCCTCGAGTAGGTAAATGATAAAAAAGATAATTTTTGATGTGGAAAGCTAGTTGGCATAATTTCAATGTAATTCTTCTTAATTGTGGTACGAATATTCAGATCCATAAGATTCAAGACAAAAGTTTAATATTGACATAGAAACAATAATACTTCAAGCATACTAACTAAGCAATTGTGTTTTCTCAAAATTACATGGCCAAAGAAAGCTATCCCTACAAAATCATATAGTCTGGCTATGCTCCATCTTCACCACATAAAGTATTTAAAACATGCACAACCCCGATGACAAGCCAAGCAATTGTTTCATACTTTTGATGTTCTCAAACTTTTTCAATCTTCACGCAATACATGAGCGTGAGCCATGGATATAGCACTATAGGTGGAATAGAATGATGGTTGTGGATAAGACAAAAAGGGGGAAGATAGTCTCACATCAACTAGGCGTATCAACGGGCTATGGAGATGCCCATCAATAGATATCAATGTGAGTGAGTAGGGATTGCCATGCAACGGATGCACTAGAGCTATAAGTGTATGAAAGCTTAACAAAAGAAACTAATGGGTGTGCATCCAACTCGCTTGCTCACGAAGACCTAGGGCATTTTGAGGAAGCCCATCATTGGAATATATAAGCCAAGTTCTATAATGAAAGATCCCCACTAGTATATGGAAGTGACAACATAGGAGACTCTCTATCATGAAGATCATGGTGCTACTTTGAAGCACAAGTGTGGTAAAAGGATAGTAGCATTGTCCCTTTTAATTTTTTTTATTTGGCCTTTCTTTTTTTATTTGGCCTTTCTTTTTTTAGGACAATGCTCTATTGAATGATGATCATCACACTTCTATTTATTTACAACTCAATGATACAACTCGATAATAGAACAAAGATGACTCTATATGAATGCCTCCGGCGGTGTACTGGGATGTGCAATGATGCATGAGTGACAAGTATGAAAGAATTATGAACGGTGGCTTTGCCACAAATACGATGTCAACTACATGATCATGCTAAGCAATATGACAATGATGAATGTGTCATGATGAACGGAATGGTGGAAAGTTGCATGGCAATATATCTCGGAATGGCTATGAAAATGCCATAATAGGTAGATATGGTGGCTGTTTTTAGGAAGGTATATGGTGGGTTTAAGGTACCGGCGAAAGTTGCGCGGTACTAGAGAGGCTAGCAATGGTGGAAGGGTGAGAGTGCGTATAATCCATGGACTCAACATTAGTCATAAAGAACTCATATACTTATTGCAAAAATCTAGAAGTTATCAAAGCAAAGTATTACGCGCATGCTCCTAGGGGGATAGATTGGTAGGAAAAGACCATCATTCGTCCCCGACCGCCACTCATAAGGAAGACAATCAATAAATAAATCATGCTCTGACTTCATCACATAATGGTTCACCATACGTGCATGCTACGGGAATCACAAACTTCAACACAAGTATTTCTCAAATTCATAACCACTCAACTAGCATGACTCTAATATCACCATCTCCATATCTCAAAACAATCATGAAGTATCAAACTTCTCTTAGTATTCAACACACACATAAGAGAATTTTATTATTAATCTTGTATACCTAGCATATTAGGATTTTAAGCAAATTACCATGCTATTTAAGACTCTCAAAATAATATAAGTGAAACATGAGAGTTCATCTATTTCTTCAAAATAAAACTACCACCATGCTCTAAAAGATATAAGTGAAGCACTAGAGCAAATGACAAACTACTCCGAAAGATATAAGTGAAGATCAATGAGTAGTCGAATAATTATGCAACTATGTGAAGACTCTCTAACATTTAATAATTTAAGATCTTGGTATTCTATTCAAACAGCAAGCAAAGCAAAATAAAATGACATTATAATACTGGCAAACATCATGTGAATAAGCAAAAACTTAGGATCAACCGATACTAACCGATAGTTGGTGAAGAAGAAAGGTGGGATGCCAACCGAGGCATCCCCAAGCTTAAATGCTTGAGACTTCTTGAAATATTATCTTGGGGTGCCTTGGGCATCCCCAAGCTTGAGCTTTTGTGTCTCCTTAATTCCTCCCATATCACGGTCTTCCTAAATCTCAAAAGCTTCATCCACACAAAACTCAACAAGGACTCGTGAGATAAGTTAGTATAAACCATTGCCAAAATCTTATCATACTCTACTGTATAAAATCACTAAAATTATTATTCAATATTGCATACTAAATACCTATGCATATTTAATAGTCCTATCCTCAAATAGAATCATTTAAGAAGCAAACATATGAAAACAATGCAAACATAACAGCAATCTGCCTAAACAGGATAGTCTGTAAAGTATGCAGCAACATCCATACTTCCCTAACTTCAAAAATTATGAAAGAAAATTACCACTGTAGTAAATTTATCAGAGCTTAATATGCAAAAGGTTTCAACATTTTATCACATTCTGACTTTTCTAGGGAATTATTGCAACAGCGGTAAACTTTCTGTTTTCAAACAGCAACATGTATACTTGTAACATAGGCATAGTAAAGACTATCAATGCCACTTTTATTGAAATAAAAGATGCAAAACATTGTTATAAATAACAGCAATCAAATCTTCACAAAATAAATTGACGCTCCAAGCAAAACACATATCATGTGGCGAATAAATATATAGCTCCAAGTAAAGTTACCGATGAACGAAGACGAAAGAGGGGATGCCTTTCGGGGCATCCCCAAGCTTAGGCTCTTGGATATCCTTTAATATTACCTTGGGGTGCCTTGGGCATACCCAAGCTTAGGCTCTTGCCACTCCTTATTCCATAGTCCATCGAATCTTTACCCAAAACTTGAAAACTTCACAACACAAAACTTAACAGAAAACTCGTAAGCTCCGTTAATATAAGAAAATAAATCACCACTTCAAGTTACTGTAATGAACTCATTCTTTATTTACATTGGTGTTAAACCTATTGTATTCCAACTTAACTATGGTTTATAAATTCTTTTACTTGCCATAGATTCATCAAAATAAGTAAACAACACATGAAAAACAGAATCTGTCAAAAACAGAACAGTCTGTAGTAATCTGAATCAAACATATACTTCTGGAACTTATAAGATTCTCAAATAAATTTCTGGACCTGAGTAATTTATCTATTAATAATCTGCAAAAATAATTAACTAAATAGCACTCTCCAAATAAAAATGGCAGCAATTCTCGTGAGAGCTAAAGTTTCTGTTTTTGACAGCATGATCAACAAGACTTTCCCTAAGTCTTCCCAAAGGTTCTACTTGGAAAAAACACTAATTAAAAGCATAAAAACCACATCTAAACAAAGTCTAGATGAATTATTTATTACTAAACAGGAACAAAAAGCAAGGAATTAAAATAAAATTGGGTTGCCTCCCAACAAGCGCTATCGTTTAATGCCCCTAGCTAGGCATGATGATTTCAACGATGCTCACATAAAAGATAAGAATTGAAACATAAAGAGAGCATCATGAAGAATATGACTAGCACATTTAAGTATAACATGCTTCCTATGCATAGGGATTTTGTGAGAAAACAACTTATGGGAACAAGAATCAACTTGCATAGGAAAGTAAAACAAGCATAACTTCAAAATTTTAAGCACATAGAGAGGAAACTTGATATTATTGCAATTCCTACATGCATATATTCCTCCCTCATAATAATTTTCAGTAGCATCATGAATGAATTCAACAATATAACCAGCACCTAAAGCATTCTTTTCATGATCTACAAGCATGCAAAATTTATTACTCTCCACACAAGCAAAATTATTCTCATGAATAATAGTGGGAGCAAACTCAACAAAATAACTATCATGTGATTGAAAATTAAGATCAAGATGACAAGTTTCATGGTTATCATTATTCTTTAAAGCATACGTGTCATCACAATAATCATCATAGATAGGAGGCATGCTTTCATCATAATAAATTTGCTCATCAAAACTTGGGGGACAAAAAATATCATCTTCATCAAACATAGCTTCCCCAAGCTTGTGGCTTTGCATATCATTAGCATCATGGATATTCAAAGAATTCATACTAACAACATTGCAATCATGCTCATCATTCAAATATTTAGTGCCAAACATTTTATAGATTTCTTCTTCTAGCACTTGAGCACAATTATCCCTTCCATCATACTTACGAAAGATATTAAAAAGATGAAGCGTATGAGACAAACTCAATTCCATTTTTTTTGTAGTTTTCTTTTAGAAACTAAACTAGTGACAAAACAAGAAACTAAAAGACTCGATTGCAAGATCTAAAGATATACCTTCAAGCGCTAACCTCCCTGGCAACGACGCCAGAAAAGAGCTTGATGTCTACTACACAACCTTCTTCTTGTAGACGTTGTTGGGCCTGCAAGTGCACAGGTTTGTAGGACAGTAGCAAATTTCCCTCAAGTGGATGACCTAAGGTTTATCAATCCGTAGGAGGCGTAGGATGAAGATAGTCTCTCTCAAGCAACCCTACAACCAAATAACAAAGAGTCTCTTGTGTCCCCAACACACCCAATACAATGGTAAATTGTATAGGTGCACTAGTTTGGCGAAGAGATGGTGATACAAGTGGTATATGGATAGTAGATAAAGGTATTTGTAATCTGAAATTATAAAAACAGCAAGGTAGCAAGTGATAAAAGTGAGCGTAAACGGTATTGCAATGCTAGGAAACAAGGCCTAGGGTTCATACTTTCGCTAGTGTAAGTTCCCTCAACAATACTAACATAATTGGATCACATAACTATCCCTCAACATGCAACAAAGAGTCACTCCAAAGTCACTAATAGCGGAGAACGAACGAAGAGAGTATGGTAGGGTACCAAACCACCTCAAAGTTATTCTTTCCAATCAATCCATTGGGCTATTCCTATAAGTGTCACAAACAGCCCTAGAGTTCATACTAGACTAACACCTTAAGATACAAATCAACCAAAGCCTAATGTCACCTAGATACTCCAATGTCACCTCAAATATCCGTGGGCATGATTATACGATATGCATCACACAATCTCAGATTCATCTATTGAACCAACACATAGAACCTCAAAGAGTGCCCCAATGATCTACTGGAGAATCACGACGAAAATGTGTGCCAACCCTATGCATAGGTTCATGAACCCGCAAGTTGGTCACCTTAACATACATCAAGTGGCACGTGGTATCCCATTGTCACCACAGATATCCACGGCAAGACATACATCAAGTGTTCTCAAATCTTTAAAGACTCAATCTGATAAGATAACTCCAAAGGGGAAACTCAATCCATTAGAAGAGAGAAGAGGGGGGAAGAAACATCATAGGATCCAAATATAATAGCAAAGCTCGCGATACATCAAAATTGTATCATCTCAAGAACACGAGAGAGAGAGAGAGATCAAACACATAGCTACTGGTACATACCCTCAGGGCATCTCCATCCGTTGGCCCCCCAGGAGGGGCAAAAAATCGCCCCCTGGGGGCGCACCGGCGCTAAACCGCGCACTGGGGGCGTGATGCCCCCCAGTCGCGGCCCCCCACGGGTTTTTAAAATGTTCAAATTCGGCGCAAACACAACGCAAACACGTTCAAGTTCGTTCAAATTTAAACATATTTTACAAAAAAAGGAAAAACTACCACGGGCTACCCCCGCCGTCTCCCTCGCCGCCCGCCTCGCCGCCCGCCCACACGGTTCTACATGCCGGGGAGGTTGTAGAACCGCGTGTAGCCACCGCCGCCGTCGTCGTCGTCGTCGTCGCCCCCGCCGACGCCTCCGCCGTCCCTGCTGCATCCCTCCCCCGGTTGGCGCGGCGGTTGGACGGTCCGGGGGCGGCGGCGTCGTCGTCGTCGCTGGCGAGGACCACGACGCCGTGCTCGTCCTCGCGCCCACGCTTGCGGGCGGCGATCTCCTCTAGGGCCTGGCGTTGCCGGACCATCTCGTCGCGGAGGTAGTCGTCCCGCATCCACTGCCGGGCGCCCTCGTCGGAGAAGCCACGCCGGGCTATCTCCTCGTACTCCACGGGGAGGCCGGGCTCCGGCTTGGGCTCCGGCTTGGGCTCGACGAGGACGAAGCGGCCAGTGGGGGAGGCATTGTCGCCGATGCGGACGCCGGAGCTACGGGTGTGCGTGCTGACAGGCGTGCCCTGGGGCTCCGGCTTGACGGGGCGGAGGTGGAGGCAGGGGGAGCCGCCGGACGAGGAGGAGGACCCCCCGGTCTCCATGCGCCTCGGGGTCCAGGAGGTTCCCCGACGGCGTGAGAAGGACGGGGGGCAGGGTACTCGAGGCGCGGCGTGTTGCCGCCCTCGATGTACTCGAGGACGGCCTCCAACGTGCGCCCAGGCACGCCCCACCACCGACGCCGGCCCGCGGCGTTGAGCCTGCCGGAGGGCACGAGGCTGTTGGTGGCCTCGAGCTGCTCGGCATGACGGCGGCGGAAATAAGGCTCCCAGAGCGGGCTGTCGGGGACTTACCGTGGCCCCTCCCTCACCGCATGCGGCAGGGACGAGCGAATGCGTGCGATCTCCGCACGCCGTGCCGCGCCGGTGGGTACCGGGGGCACCGGCACGCCGCCGGCGCTGATCCTCCACACCCCGGGCACCCGCATGTCTGGCGGGACCGGGTACTCGGCCACGAAAAGGAGGCGAGCCCCGTCCTTGTGAAGATGACGGCAGCCGAAGCCGTTCGCCACCGCGCCGTCGCCTGGGAAGCGCTCGGCCATGGGTGTGATGAACTGGAGACGGCGAGAGAGAGGAGAGGGAGGAACGACGACAGCGAGAGAGTGCGAGTCGCCGAGTGCGCTGGGGCGCGTCTTATAGGCCGAGGCGCCGCCCGTGCGCGAGCCGCCGTGTGTACGCGTGGCGGGCAAGGGAGGGCGAGGGACGCGCGTCATCCGGTCTTCACTGCGCCGCCCGTGAGGCATCAATGGGCGCAGGCTGACCGGCGCGGCAGGGCGGCAGCTTTGGCATTGATTTGCCGCGGGAAACGAGGCGATGAGGACGACGAAGGGGCGAGAAGAGAGCCGTGTCCCTGACACGGCAGGCCCACGGCTGTTTCGCGCCAAAACAGTTCGCCCAGGCGCCCCCGGGCGCCCCCGGCACGCCGGGTTCGCCCTGGGTCCGCCGGCGCTATTTTCGTCCCAGGCCGGCGAAAATCGGGCTCCAGGGGGCGCGACTGGGCCGATTTTTGGCGCCGGCGCAAAAAAAACGCCTGGGGAGGCCTTCCTGGGGGCGCGGCTGGAGATGCCCCCAGCCCCGAGGGAGAACTACTCCCCCCTCGTCATGGAGAGCATCGGGATGATGAAGATGGCCACTGGAGAAGGATTTCCCCCTCCGGCAGGGTGCCAGAACGGGTCTAGATTGATTTTCGGTGGCTACGAAAGCTTCTGGCGGTGGAACTCCGATCTATTGTGCGTTCTAGAAGTTTTAGGTCACGTAGATATATATGGGTGCAGGAGGTACGTCAGGGGAGCCACGAGGGCCCCACGAGACAGGGGGTGCGCCCTAGGGGGGGCGCCCCCCACCCTCGTGAGCACCTCGTTTCTTCCTTGACTTGAAGGTCCAAGTCCATCAGGTGTGTTTCCTTCCAAAAATAACTTCTCCAGTTGATTTCGTTCCGTTTCGACTCCGTCTGATATTCCTTTTCTTCAAAACACTGAAATAGGCATAAAACAACAAATCTGGGCTGGGCCTCCGGTCAATAGGTTAGTCCCAAAAGTAATATAAAAGTGGATAATAAAGCCCAATATTGCCCAAAACAGTAGATAATATAGCATGGAGCAATCAAAAATTATAGATACGTTGGAGACGTATCAGGCGGCGGTGCAGTGGGTCGGCGGCGAGGACCGAGACGGCGAGGCGGGGCGCGGGGGTCGTCAGAGCGGGTGTGGAGCGAGGGAGGGAAGTGGAGGGAGGGACGAAGGGATCGGGCGAATTAGTTACGGGGAAGATTACTAATGGCGCACCCCCTGGCGGTGCGCCATTAGTTAGGGGGAAAAACTTAGTAATGGCGCACTGTCTACATCATGCGCCATTAGTATGTTTGGAAAAATGAATAAAAAAATTTGATACTAGTGGCACACCATGTATCTAGTGCGTCATTAGTGTCTTACACACTAATGGCGCACCTGCACATGGTGCGCCACTGCTATATTGTAGTGGCGCACCACATGTCAGATACGCCATTAGTATCCATTTCATCTATAGCCCTTTTCCTAGTAGTGGCCCATATAATATATGTGCTCGGGTGTATTATAATGCACCGTAAAATTTGCCTATATATTAATTAATTAAACCCATTAAGAGGAGCTAGAATGGTAGCCAACCAGCCACGCCATGTGGCGAATGCTGGTTGGTCATGGTGAGAAAGGTATTTTTAGAGTTTTTAAATGGTAGGGAGAATTTTTTTGAGAAAAGTTTCTTCAGGCTTCTTTTTTTCCTTTTAAGATAGTTGTGATGTCCACGTGATGCAAGAATATTTTTTAAAAGTTTTAACATGATAGTGAGGTGCGCATAACTTCCTCATAAGCGGCCCGCAATGGCGGGCCCAACCACTAGTATATATATACAGGTCCGGCCGTGATCACAACAAGCTAGCTAGCTGAGAGGAGAAGGCGTCTGGTACGGGGACGAAGGTGTCGCGGGGGGTGCACTTGGGGTCGGTTTCGGAGAAGACGGCGTAGGCAAGGACAAAGGTGCCCGAGGTCTTGGCGCCAAGGGCCGCCCCGAGCGAGGACCCCCGGGCCACCGTGTTGGCTGCCGCCACGTACAGCACTGAGCGCACCAGCGTCACCTTCCCGACCATGAAGAGTGCGAACGTCACTGCCAGGTTTATGTGCCCACCTGCATTGCACAGGGAAGGCGACAATTAGTTCAATATACACCTATTTCTAACTATTTCCGTGACAAGTAATTATGGACAGAGAAAATATGTTGTGATAGAGATGTGCATATACCTACCTAAGACGCCGCTGGTACAGTAAACAAGGACGGAGACGGTGGCAACGAAGGACCACGCGACGCCGAGGTAGCTGACGCCGGTGCACAGCTCGTCGGCGGTGGATGACTGGTTTCTGTACCCCACGACGGTGGCGATGCTCACGTAGAGGGGGACAACATAGGCCGTGAACTCGCCGATGAGGGCGCGGTACAGGGACCACGATGTCAGCTCGCTCGTCTCCAGCGCCCGGACTGCCGGCAGGTCCCAGTACAACACCCTCTAGATGATGATATCTGTTATCACTTCGTCGGCAGTGACCACCTTCTTCACAAAACCATAAACCCTAAACCTCATATCACATATCCTAAACCCTAATCAAATCCGACCCTATTGGTACTATGCAGAAGCGGCCAGACAAGATTAGAGATGGCCAGGCACTTACATCTGAGAGGTCGATGCAAAGATCCGGTGTGATAAACTTGATGCACGGTGATGAGGATGATCTGGCCTCGGAAGATCTGGCGCCGCATAACCTGAGGGGGGGTCACGTACGATGGAGGGAGAGTAGGAGGAGGAAGGGAGTGCCCAGCAAGTGCGAGTGACGGCGATCGAAGGCCGCAATGTGTTCGCCGGAGACTAGGGCTCGAGAGGAGATGACGAACCGCTCGAAACCCAAATTCAAATGACCATGCACGATGACGTGGTGTAATAATTAAGTGCAATGTTAATGCAATTAAGTTAACTAAAATTTTTAAGATGGGAATACCCATGGACTTAATTGGGCCAATTAAAGTTAAACAATTTTTTAGGTCCAAGATACTCTTGGGTTTTAAAAAGGCCTAGTTAGTCTTATCCGCTAGATCGCCCACTACTAGGAAAAAGGCCTGCTAGTGACGCACCAGTTTTGCCTACTAATGGCGCACTACTGGTGCGCCACTAGTACCACGCCACTAGTATTATATACTAATGGCGCACCACGCCATGCGCCATTAGTATGCCTCCCAGGGGGCCATATTTACCCATGTGCTTTGGCATACTAATGGCGCGCTTAGGGGTGATGCGCCATTAGTATGACTATTAGGTTTTTTTACCTTTCTGATTTTTGCACAGGTTACAAAATATATTATTGGACAGAATATAGACAGCACCACACAGCAAGAGCAGATTCATCGAATACAATAGAAGATTAGTCTCCGAATACAATTCATCATATTAGTCTCCGAATTCAAAAGACCGAACAAAAATAGAACATTACAAGTCTCGAGACCGCGAGTAGCGAGTTTGTCGGAAGTAATACTAATCCTAACAAGTCCTACTAATCATGATCATACAACTTCTACTCGTTATTAATAACAGGTCATACGATCATCATCTTGATAGTCATCGAACCAACCCTACTTAATTGTTCTTAGCACGTGATCATCAGTATTAGGCAGGACCTAAATACCCTATTTAAGGTAAAATAGCATAAAACAATATAGACCCTGACTCTCCATTATAGAGAATGGAGAACATCAACATCCTATCTCCAATTTTTGCGCTTCGCTTCCTTTTTCTTCCAAGAACCTCCTTACGACTGTCCATACATTTTTTTCCATCATTTGATTTTCATGTCTCCAGTTCTTTTAGAAATCTTGTATGGATAGTTGAGATTCGTAGGATGACTTGGCTGTATGTTCAAAACATTAAGACTACCTTTCTGATACATCAAATGAGGCACACAATTCTCTGGGATCATCTGTTGAAAAACATAGTAATAACTTCATAGTTAGCAATGATGTACTAGTTTTAGTAGTATGCAAAAGATGCACGGATGTCGTAATAGTAAAAATCTTACCAGGGTATCTCCATGGTAGTTACCGTAGTTAAACACATGCACTAGTGACACGTATTGACCATAATGTTGAGGACTTTGATTGTAGATATTGTAATTCTCAATGTCAGTACAAAATCTGACCAGATGATTTTTCTCCTTGTAAGTTGTTAATTCGGAGCCATCGGTGTAGTGGGTTTTGTCTACCATCTCCCGCACATTCTTTGAACAATAAAAATAAGCTGTCAATGGAAATAAGCTGTCAACTATTTTGAAATAAACAATATAAATTAGCTAATAACTATGTTTGAGAAACTCACATAGCGGTAGAACTGGAGGCGTATCAACAAGGACCCAAATGTCCATATTGTCTTGGTTCGATGTTAGGATTACCAAGATCCATGGTGATAAGCATACCCTCATCAAAACCATACATCTTGCAAAATGCTGCCCAATTTTTGCAACCAAAATGGATTCCGCTCTCAGAATTATACATATTTATTTCAAAGTCCACATCGTGATGAGTCCTTAGGAGAATTTTCTTTGTTTCAGAAATTTCATGGTCTTCAAAATCCATCCTCTCCAAGACATAGCGTCTTGCATGGCATGGGATAAGATATACAAGAATTGTAAAATATGAAAATTACACATTGAAATAGTTGAAGTCATGCTTAATTATGAAAAAAAACAATTGTCGTCGTTGCGTACTGTTTCAACTTCGAAGGTCTCCTCGAGCTTAATGCTGAAGCGCCGATCATTCTCCAGGTGAGGCCTGTCGCATAGACCTCGATCGTCGTGGCACTAGTCGCACTCCCCCGGGAGACTTTCGTCGTCCGATGACGACATTTTCTACATTCATAATTCAAAACTACAAAGGATGAGTGGTTCCTCTTCCAGATTAGGGTTTATCAATGATGAGCAACTGGCATTAGTAATAACTATGAGTTGATCCTACTTAATTAAGTACTAAGATACTCCGACCCATGCATTTGTCGCAAGTACCCCATATGTCCTATTTTTAGCAAAGTCATGCTATAATTCACGAAAAAATTCAGCATGACCTTTGCTGAAAATAGGACATATGGAGTACCCGAATTTGCCAGAACGGAAGTTAATCGACATTCCGGAAAACTCAAGGGCCTCTCGGGGTACCTGCAAAATCATCACGACATGATGGTTGGAGACAAAACCCAGCAAACTCCTTCCCTTCACTCGGGGTACAACAATATATCTTCTAGCCATGAAAAATAATACCAACTAGGATCGGTATGACCTTCGTTTTTCATTTTCTGTATGATCAATTAAATCTTCCGCAAGCTTATATGAAAAGGTTCAGCAACTTGAAACATAACTCTTGCTTGGTGTTCCAAATCATTTCATTTATATTTTAAATAATAGTAGGATTATTTCATAATAGAATTTACCTCAAAAACAAATTCCTTTAATGCCATTTTCAAACTCTGAGTTGCCTCTGTTGCACTAAAATTAATTCAAATAATTTTTGACTAAAGTAGGAAATCAATGTTGACTAAATTTTTTAAGTGCTCTTCCTAAAAATCACTAAAGTAGGAAATCTTTAACATAATGTACCCTGCAGCTTTGTTCAATTGGTATAGTCAACAGTGGGTTTCGTTCAATTGATCAGGAGTAGGAGATCTTGGTGTTAGACCAAAAATTCAGTTATGTCGTCGTCCAAAAATTGCTAATCTAATGTCACAGTAGGCACTATCTACCATGCACCATATAGAAGCACATCAGGCAACCGAACTAGCAGCAACTAGCAGTTCACACTAGAGCAGTACACACGAGAGAGGAGACAGAGAGACGAGGAACTCACCGACGTCAGGCGGTGATGGCGGGGCGGAGTCGGGGGACGTGGCTGGCGCGAGGCGTGGAGGGGTCGGAGTTGGAGGAGGGAGACAGCCGGCGGCGCGCTTGGGTGGGGTGGGGGAAAACCTAACAGAGGGGCTCGAGCGAGCGTGAGAAAGAGAGAGGGGCCAAAAATTCAGTGCTTCTTCAGAGGAGGGGAGAGGAGGTCAAGGACGATGGCGATGGCGGCGTAGCAGCGGGTGGGCGGCGGCGGGTGGGGCAGGAGGCCGAAGGCGATGGACGGGCGGAGGAGGAGGGGGCTTACGGGGGGACGACACCGGGCGGCGGCGCAATGGGTGGTGCGGTGATGTCTACTACACAACCTTCTTCTTGTAGACGTTGTTGGGCCTGCAAGTGCACAGGTTTGTAGGACTGTAGCAAATTTCCCTCAAGTGGATGACCTAAGGTTTATCAATCTGTACGAGGCATAGGATGAAGATAGTCTCTCTCAAGCAACCCTGCAACCAAATAACAAAGAGTCTCTTGTGTCCCCAACACACCCAATACAATGGTAAATTGTATAGGTGCACTAGTTCGGCGAAGAGATGGTGATACAAGTGGTATATGGATAGTAGATAAAGGTATTTGTAATCTGAAATTATAAAAACAGTAAGGTAGCAAGTGATAAAAGTGAGCGTAAACGGTATTGCAATGCTAGGAAATAAGGCCTAGGGTTCATACTTTCGCTAGTGTAAGTTCCCTTAACAATACTAACATAATTGGATCACATAACTATCCCTCAACCTGCAACAAAGAGTCACTCCAAAGTCACTAATAGCGGAGACCAAACGAAGAGATTATGGTAGGGTACGAAACCACTTCAAAGTTATTCTTTCCAATCAATCCATTGGGCTATTCCTATAAGTGTCACAAACAGCCCTACAGTTCGTACTAGAATAACACCTTAAGATACAAATCAACCAAAACCCTAATGTCACCTAGATACTCCAATGTCACCTCAAGTATCCGTGGGCATGATTATACGATATGCATCACACAATCTCAGATTCATCTATTCAACCAACACATAGAACTTCAAAGAGTGCCCCAAAGATCTACCGGAGAATCACGACGAAAACGTGTGCCAACCCCTATGCATAGTGAAGGAAATATGCCCTAGAGGCAATAATAAAGTTATTATTTATTTCCTTATATCATGATAAATGTTTATTATTCATGCTAGAATTGTATTAATCGGAAACATAATACATGTGTGAATACATAGACAAACAGAGTGTCACTAGTATGCCTCTACTTGACTAGCTCGTTAATCAAAGATGGTTATGTTTCCTAACCATGAACAAAGAGTTGTTATTTGATTAACGAGGTCACATCATTAGTTGAATGATCTGATTGACATGACCCATTCCCTCCTTAGCACCCGATCGTTTAGTATGTTGCTATTGCTTTCTTCATGACTTATACATGTTCCTATGACTATGAGATTATGCAACTCCCATTTGCCGGAGGAACACTTTGGGTGCTACCAAACGTCACAACGTAACTGGGTGATTATAAAGGAGCATTACAGGTGTCTCCAGAGGTAGATGTTGGGTTGGCGTATTTCAAGATTAGGATTTGTCACTCCGATTGTCGGAGAGGTCTCTCTGGGCCCTCTCGGTAATACACATCACATAAGCCTTGCAAGCATTACAACTAATATGTTAGTTGTGAGCTGATGTATTACGGAACGAGTAAAGAGACTGGCCGGTAACGAGATTGAACTAGGTACTGGATACCGACGATCGAATCTCGGGCAAGTAACATACCGATGACAAAGGGAACAACGTATGTTGTTATGCGGTCTGACCGATAAAGATCTTCGTAGAATATGTAGGAGCCAATATGGGCATCCAGGTCCCGCTATTGGTTATTGACCGGAGACGTGTCTCGGTCATGTCTACATTGTTCTCGAACCCGTAGGGTCCGCACGCTTAAGGTTACGATGACAGTTATATTATGAGTTTATGCATTTTGATGTACCGAAGGTTGTTCGGAGTCCCGGATGTGATCATGGACATGACGAGGAGTCTCGAAATGGTCGAGATGTAAAGATTGATATATTGGAAGCCTATGTTTGGATATCGGAAGTGTTCCGGGTGAAATCGGGATTTTACTGGAGTACCGGGAGGTTACCGGAACCCCCCGGGAGCCATATGGGCCTTAATGGGCTTTAGTGGAAAGGAGAAAGGGGCAGCCCAAGGTGGCTGCGCACCTCCCCCCTCCCCTAGTCCTATTAGGACTAGGAGAAGGTGGCCGGCCCCCGTCTCCCTCTTTTCCCCTCGGGGAATCCTAGGCCAACTAGGATTGGGGGGGAGTCCTACTCCTGGAAGGAGTAGGACTCCTCCTGCGCCCTCCTCCTGGCCGGCGCCCCCCCTCCCCCTTGGCTCCTTTATATACTGAGGCAGAGGCACCCCAGAAACACACAAGTTGATCCACGTGATCTATTCCTTAGCCGTGTGCGGTGCCCCTAGCCACCATAGTCCTCGATAATACTGTAGCGGAGTTTAGGCGAAGCCCTGCTGCTGTAGTACATCAAGATCGTCACCATGCCGTCGTGCTGACGGAACTCTTCCCCAACACTTTGCTGGATCGGAGTCCGGGGATCGTCATCGAGCTGAACGTGTGCTCGAACTCGGAGGTGCCGTAGTTTCGGTGCTTGATCGGTTGGATCGTGAAGACGTACGACTACTTCATCTACGTTGTGTCAGCGCTTCCGCAGTCGGTCTGCGTTGGGTACGTAGACAACACTCTCCCCTCTCGTTGCTATGCATCACATGATCTTGCGTGTGCGTAGGAAATTTTTTGAAATTACTACGAAACCCAAAAATAGGTTCATGAACCCGCAAGTTGGTCACCTTAACATACATCAAGTGGCACGCGGTATCCCATTGTCACCACAGATATCCACGACAAGACATACATCAAGTGTTCTCAAATCTTGAAAGACTCAATCAGATAAGATAACTCCAAAGGGGAAACTCAATCCATTACAAGAGAGAAGAGGGGGAAGAAACATCATAGGATCCAAATATAATAGCAAAGCTCGCGATACATCAAGATTGTATCATCTGAAGAACACGAGAGAGAGAGAGATCAAACACATAGCTACTGGAACATACCCTCAGCCCCGAGGGAGAACTACTACCTCCTCGTCATGGAGAGAACCGGGATGATGAAGATGGCCACCGGAGAAGGATTTCCCCCTCCGGCAGGGTGCCGGAACGGGTCTAGATTGGTTTTCGGTGGCTACGGAGGCTTTTGGCGGTGGAACTCCCGATCTATTGTGCGTTCTGAAAGTTTTAGGTCACGTAGGTATATATGGGTGCAGGAGGTACGTCAGGGGAGCCACGAGGGCCCCACAAGACAGGGGGCGGGCCCTAGGGGGGGAGTGCGCCCCCCACCCTCGTGAGCACCTCGTTTCTTCCTTGACGTGGGGTCCAAGTCCATCAGGTGTGTTTCCTTCCAAAAATAACTTCTCCAGTTGATTTCGTTCCGTTTCGACTCCGTCTGATATTCCTTTTCTTCAAAGCACTGAAATAGGCATAAAACAACAAATCTGGGCTGGGCCTCCGGTCAATAGGTTAGTCCCAAAAGTAATATAAAAGTGGATAATAAAGCCCAATATTTGAAGGAAATATGCCCTAGAGGCAATAATTAAGTTATTATTTATTTCCTTATTTCATGATGAATGTTTATTATTCTTGCTAGAATTGTATTAACCGGAAACATAATACATGTGTGAATACATAGACAACCAGAGTGTCACTAGTATGCCTCTACTTGACTAGCTCGTTAATCAAAGATGGTTATGTTTCCAAACCATGAACAAAGTGTTGTTATTTGATTAACGAGGTCACATCATTAGTTGAATGATCTGATTGACATGACCCATTCCATTAGCTTAGCACCCGATCGTTTAGTATGTTGCTATTGCTTCCTTCATGACTTATACATGTTCCTATGACTATGAGATTATGCAACTCCCGTTTGCCGGAGGAACACTTTGGGTGCTACCAAACGTCACAACATAACTGGGTGATTATAAAGGAGCATTACAGGTGTCTCCAAAGGTAGATGTTGGGTTGGCGTATTTCCAGATTAGGACTTGTCACTCCGATTGTCGGAGAGGTATCTCTTGGCCCTCTCGGTAATGCACATCACATAAGCCTTGCAAGCATTGCAACTAATGAGTTAGTTGCGAGATGATGTATTACGGAACGAGTAAAGAGACTTGCGGGTAACGAGATTGAACTAGGTATTGGATACCGACGATCGAATCTCGGGCAAGTAACATACCGATGACAAAGGGAACAACGTATGTTGTTATGCGGTCTGACCGATAAAGATCTTTGTAGAATATGTAGGAGCCAATATGGGCATCCAGGTCCCGCTATTGGTTATTGACCGAAGACGTGTCTCGGTCATGTCTACATTATTCTCGAACCCATAGGGTCCGCACGCTTAAGGTTACGATGACAGTTATATTATGAGTTTATGCATTTTGATGTACCGAAGGTTGTTCGGAGTCCCAGTGTGATCATGGACATGACGAGGAGTCTCGAAATGGTCGAGATGTAAAGATTGATATATTGGAAGCCTATGTTTGGATATCGGAAGTGTTCCGGGTGAAATCGGGATTTTACTGGAGTACCGGGAGGTTACCGGAACCCCCCGGGAGCCATATGGGCCTTAATGGGCTTTAGTGGAAAGGAGAAAGGGGCAGCCCAAGGTGGCTGCGCACCTCCCCCCTCCCCTAGTCCTATTAGGACTAGGAGAAGGTGGCCGGCCCCCGTCTCCCTCTTTTCCCCTCGGGGAATCCTAGGCCAACTAGGATTGGGGGGGAGTCCTACTCCTGGAAGGAGTAGGACTCCTCCTGCGCCCTCCTCCTGGCCGGCGCCCCCCCTCCCCCTTGGCTCCTTTATATACTGAGGCAGAGGCACCCCAGAAACACACAAGTTGATCCACGTGATCTATTCCTTAGCCGTGTGCGGTGCCCCCTGCCACCATATACCTCGATAATACTGTAGCGGAGTTTAGGCGAAGCCCTGCTGCTGTAGTACATCAAGATCGTCACCACGCCGTCGTGCTGACGGAACTCTTCCCCAACACTTTGCTGGATCGGAGTCCGGGGATCGTCATCGAGCTGAACGTGTGCTCGAACTCGGAGGTGCCGTAGTTTCGGTGCTTGATCGGTTGGATCGTGAAGACGTACTACTACTTCCTCTACGTCGTGTCATCGCTTCCGCAGTCGGTCTGCGTTGGGTACGTAGACAACACTCTCCCCCTCGTTGCTATGCATCACATGATCTTGCGTGTGCGTAGGAAATTTTTTGAAATTACTTCGAAACCCGACAGTGGCATCCGAGCCTAGGTTATTTATGTTGATGTTATATGCACGAGTAGAACACAAGTGAGTTGTGGACGATACAAGTCATACTGCCTACCAGCATGTCATACTTTGGTTCGGCGGTATTGTTGGACGAGACGACCCGGACCAACCTTACGCGTACGCTTACGTGAGACCGGTTCCCTCGACGTGCTTTGCACATAGATGGCTTGCGGGCGACTGTCTCTCCAACTTTAGTTGAACCAAGTATGGCTACGCCCGGTCCTTGCGAAGGTTAAAACGGAGTCTATTTGACAAACTATCGTTGTGGTTTTGATGCGTAGGTGAGATTGGTTCTTACTTAAGCCCATAGCAGCCACGTAAAACATGCAACAACAAAGTAGAGGACGTCTAACTTGTTTTTGCAGGGCATGTTGTGATGTGATATGGTCAAGGCTTGATGCTGAATTCTATTGTATGAGATGATCATGTTTTGTAACCGAGTTATCGGCAACTGGCAGGAGCCATATGGTTGTCGCTTTATTGTATTCAATGCAATCGCGATGTAATGCTTTACTTTATTACTAAACGGTAGTGATAGTCGTGGAAGCATAAGATTGGCGAGACGACAACGATGCTACGATGGAGATCAAGGTGTCGCGCCGGTGACAATGGTGATCATGACGGTGCTTCGGAGATGGAGATCACAAGCACAAGATGATGATGGCCATATCATATCACTTATATTGATTGCATGTGATGTTTATCTTTTTATGCATCTTATCTTGCTTTGATTGACGGTAGCATTATAAGATGATCTCTCACTAAATTATCAAGAAGTGTTCTCCCTGAGTATGCACCGTTGCCAAAGTTCGTCGTGCCCAGACAGCACGTGATGATCGGGTGTGATAAGCTCTACGTCCATCTACAACGGGTGCAAGCCAGTTTTGCACACGCAGAATACTCAGGTTAAACTTGACGAGCCTAGCATATGCAGATATGGCCTCGGAACACGGAGACCGAAAGGTCGAGCGTGAATCATATAGTAGATATGATCAACATAAACGATGTTCACCATTGAAAACTACTCCATCTCACGTGATGATCGGTTATGGTTTAGTTGATTTGGATCACGTAATCACTTAGAAGATTAGAGGGATGTCTATCGAAGTGGGAGTTCTCAAGTAATATGATTAATTGAACTTAAATTTATCATGAACTTAGTACCTGATAGTATCTTGCTTGTTTATGTTGATTGTAGATAGATGGCTTGTGCTGTTGTTCCGTTGAATTTTAATGCGTTCCTTGAGAAAGCAAAGTTGAAAGATGATGGTAGCAATTACACGGACTGGGTCCGTAACTTGAGGATTATCCTGATTGCTGCACAGAAGAATTACGTCCTGGAAGCACCGCTGGGTGCCAGGCCTGCTGCTGGAGCAACACCAGACGTTGTGAACGTCTGGCAGAGCAAAGCTGATGACTACTCGATAGTTCAGTGTGTCATGCTTTACGGCTTAGAATCGGGACTTCAACGACGTTTTGAACGTCATGGAGCATATGAGATGTTCCAGGAGTTGAAGTTAATATTTCAAGCAAATGCCCGAATTGAGAGATATGAAGTCTCCAATAAGTTCTATAGCTGCAAGATGGAGGAGAATAGTTCTGTCAGTGAGCATATACTCAAAATGTCTGGGTATAATAATCACTTGATTCAATTGGGAGTTAATCTTCCGGATGATTCCGTCATTGACAGAATTCTCCAATCACTGCCACCAAGCTACAAGAGCTTCGTGATGAACTATAATATGCAAGGGATGAACAAGACTATTCCCGAGCTCTTCGCAATGCTGAAAGCTGCGGAGGTAGAAATCAAAAAGGAGCATCAAGTGTTGATGGTTAACAAAACCACTAGTTTCAAGAAAAAGGGCAAAGGGAAGAAGAAAGGGAACTTCAAGAAGAACGGCAAGCAAGTTGCTGCTCAAGAGAAGAAACCCAAGTCTGGACCTAAGCCTGAAACTGAGTGCTTCTACTGCAAGCAGACTGGTCACTGGAAGCGGAACTGCCCCAAGTATTTGGCGGATAAGAAGGATGGCAAGGTGAACAAAGGTATATGTGATATACATGTTATTGATGTGTACCTTACTAGAGCTTGCAGTAGCACCTGGGTATTTGATACTGGTTCTGTTGCTAATATTTGCAACTCGAAACAGGGACTACGGAATAAGCGAGCACTGGCAAAGGACGAGGTGACGATGCGCGTGGGAAACGGTTCCAAAGTCGATGTGATCGCGGTCGGCACGCTACCTCTACATCTACCTTCGGGATTAATATTAGACCTAAATAATTGTTATTTGGTGCCAGCGTTGAGCATGAACATTATATCTGGATCTTGTTTAATGCGAGACGGTTATTCATTTAAATCAGAGAATAATGGTTGTTCTATTTATATGAGTAATATCTTTTATGGTCATGCACCCTTGAAGAGTGGTCTATTCTTATTGAATCTCGATAGTATTAATACACATATTCATAATGTTGAAACCAAAAGATGCAGAGTTGATAATGAAAGTGCAACTTATTTGTGGCACTGTCGTTTAGGTCATATCGGTATAAAGCGCATGAAGAAACTCCATACTGATGGAATTTTGGAACCACTTGATTATGAATCACTTGGTACTTGCGAACCGTGCCTCATGGGCAAGATGACTAAAACACCGTTATCCGGTACTATGGAGAGAGCAACAGATTTATTGGAAATCATACATACCGATGTATGTGGTTCGATGAATATTGAGGCTCGTGGCGGATATCGTTATTTTCTCACCTTCACAGATGATTTAAGCAGATATGGGTATATCTACTTAATGAAACATAAGTCTGAAACATTTGAAAATTTCAAAGAATTTCAGAGTGAAGTTGAAAATCATCGTAACAAGAAAATAAAGTTTCTATGATCTGATCGTGGAGGAGAATATTTGAGTTACGAGTTTGGTGTACATTTGAAAAACTGTGGAATAGTTTCGCAACTCACGCCACCCGGAACACCACGGCGTAATGGTGTGTCCGAACGTCGTAATCGTACTTTACTAGATATGGTGCGATCTATGATGTCTCTTACTGATTTACCGCTATCGTTTTGGGGTTATGCTTTAGAGACGGCCGCATTCACGTTAAATAGGGCACCATCAAAATCCGTTGAGACGACGCCTTATGAACTGTGGTTTGGCAAGAAACCAAAGTTGTCGTTTCTTAAAGTTTGGGGCTGCGATGCTTATGTGAAAAAGCATCAACCTGATAAGCTCGAACCCAAATCGGAGAAATGTGTCTTCATAGGATACCCAAAGGAAACTGTTGGGTACACCTTCTATCACAGATCCGAAGGCAAAACATTCGTTGCCAAGAATGGATCCTTTCTAGAGAAGGAGTTTCTCTCGAAAGAAGTGAGTGGGAGGAAAGTAGAACTTGACGAGGTAACTATACCTGCTCCCTTACTGGAAAGTAGTTCATCACAGAAAACTGTTTTAGTGACACCTACACCAGTTAGTGAGGAAGCCAATGATAATGATCATGAAACTTCAGATCAAGATACTACTGAACCTCGTAGATCAACCAGAGTAAGATCCGCACCAGAGTGGTACGGTAATCCTGTTCTGGAAGTCATGATACTAGATCATGATGAACCTACGAACTATGAAGAAGCGATGGTGAGCCCAGATTCCGCAAAGTGGCTTGAAGCCATGAAATCTGAGATGGGATCCATGTATGAGAACGAAGTATGGACTTTGGTTGACTTACCCGATGATCGGCAAGCAATTGAAAATAAATGGATCTTTAAGAAGAAGACTGACGCTGATGGTAATGTTACTGTCTACAAAGCTCGACTTGTCGCAAAAGGTTTTCGGCAAGTTCAAGGGATTGACTACGATGAGACCTTCTCACCCGTAGCGATGCTTAAGTCCGTCCGAATCATGTTAGCGATTGCCGCATTTTATGATTATGAAATTTGGCAGATGGATGTCAAAACTGCATTCCTGAATGGATTTCTGGAAGAAGAGTTGTATATGATGCAACCGGAAGGTTTTGTCGATCCAAAGGGAG
Organism: Triticum urartu; assembly: GCF_003073215.2. Lineage (NCBI taxonomy): Eukaryota > Viridiplantae > Streptophyta > Magnoliopsida > Poales > Poaceae > Triticum > Triticum urartu. The sequence continues at coordinate 27,300,826 of NC_053022.1, forward strand.
CTAACAAAGTGTGCAAGCTCCAGCGATCCATTTATGGACTGGTGCAAGCCTCTCGGAGTTGGAATAAACGTTTTGATAGTGTGATCAAAGCATTTTGTTTTATACAGACTTTCGGAGAAGCCTGTATTTACAAGAAAGTGAGTGGGCGCTCTATAGCATTTCTGATATTATATGTGGATGACATATTGCTAATTGGAAATGATATAGAATTTCTGGATAGCATAAAGGGATACTTGAATGAAAGTTTTTCAATGAAAGACCTCGGTGAAGCTGCTTACATATTAGGCATTAAGATCTATAGAGATAGATCAAGACGCTTAATTGGACTTTCACAAAACACATACCTTGACAAAATTTTGAAGAAGTTCAAAATGGACCAAGCAAAGAAAGGGTTCTTGCCTGTGTTACAAGGTGTGAAGTTGAGTAAGACTCAATGCCCGACCACTGCAGAAGGTAGAGAGAATATGAAAGATGTTCCCTATGCATCAGCCATAGGATCTATCATGTATGCAATGCTGTGTACCAGACCTGATGTGTGCCTTGCTATAAGTTTAGCAGGGAGGTACCAAAGTAATCCAGGAATGGATCACTGGACAGCGGTCAAGAACATCCTGAAATACCTGAAAAGGACTAAGGATATGTTTCTTGTATATGGAGGTGACAAAGAGCTCACCGTAAAAGGTTACGTTGATGCAAGCTTTGACACAGATCCGGACGATTCTAAATCGCAAAGCGGATACATGTTTACATTAAACGGTGGAGCTGTCAGTTGGTGCAGTTCTAAACAAAGCGTCGTAGCAGGATCTACATGTGAAGCGGAGTACATAGCTGCTTCGGAAGCAGCAAACGAAGGAGTCTGGATGAAGGAGTTCATATCCGATCTAGGTGTCATACCTAATGTATCGGGTCCAATGAAAATCTTTTGTGACAACACTGGTGCAATTGCCTTGGCAAAGGAATCCAGATTTCACAAAAGGACCAAACACATCAAGAGACGCTTCAATTCCATCCGGGATCTAGTCCAGGTGGGAGACATAGAGATTTGCAAGATACATACGGATCTGAATGTTGCAGACCCGTTGACTAAGCCTCTTCCATGAGCAAAACATGATCATCACCAAAGCTCCATGGGTGTAGAATCATTACAGTGTAATCTAGATTATTGACTCTAGTGCAAGTGGGAGACTGAAGGAAATATGCCCTAGAGGCAATAATAAAGTTATTATTTATTTCATTATAATCATGATAAATGTTTATTATTCATGCTAGAATTGTATTAACCGGAAACATAATACATGTGTGAATACATAGACAAACAAAGTGTCACTAGTATGCCTCTACTTGACTAGCTCGTTAATCAAAGATGGTTATGTTTTCTAACCATGAACAATGAGTTGTTATTTGATTAACGAGGTCACATCATTAGTTGAATGATCTGATTGACATGACCCATTCCATTAGCTTAGCACCCGATCGTTTAGTATGTTGCTATTGCTTTCTTCAAGACTTATACATGTTCCTATGACTATGAGATTATGCAACTCCCGTTTACCGGAGGAACACTTTGGGTGCTACCAAACGTCACAACGTAACTGGATGATTATAAAGGAGCATTACAAGTGTCTCCAAAGGTAGATGTTGGGTTGGCGTATTTCGAGATTAGGATTTGTCACTCCGATTGTCGGAGAGGTATCTCTGGGCCCTCTCGGTGATGCACATCAATTAAAGCCTTGCAAGCATTACAACTAATATGTTAGTTGTGAGATGATGTATTACGGAACGAGTAAAGAGACTTGCCGGTAACGAGATTGAACTAGGTATTGGATACCGACGATCGAATCTCGGGCAAGTAACATACCGATGACAAAGGGAACAACGTATGTTGTTATGCGGTCTGACCGATAAAGATCTTCGTAGAATATGTAGGAGCCAATATGGGCATCCAGGTCCCGCTATTGGTTATTGACCGGAGACGTGTCTCGGTCATGTCTACATTGTTCTCGAACCCGTAGGGTCCGCACGCTTAAGGTTACGATGACAGTTTCATTATGAGTTTATGCATTTTGATGTACCGAAGGTTGTTCGGAGTCCCGGATGTGATCACGGACATGACGAGGAGTCTCGAAATGATCGAGACGTAAAGATTGATATATTGGAAGCCTATGTTTGGACATCGGAAGTGTTCCGGGTGAAATCGGGATTTTACCGGGTTACCGGGAGGTTACCGGAACCCCCCGGGAGCCATATGGGCCTTCATGGGCCTTACTGGAAAGGTGAAAGGGCTGCCTACAAGGGCTGCGCGCCTCCCCCCTTCCCCTAGTCCTATTAGGACTAGGAGAGGTGGCCGGCCACCCCTCTCCCTCTTTCCCCCTCGGGGAATCCTAGTTGGAATAGGATTGGAGGGGAGTCCTACTCCCGGAAGGAGTAGGACTCCTCCTGCGCCTCTCTCCCTGGCCGGCGCCCCTCTCCCCCCTTGGCTCCTTTATATACTGAGGTAGAGGCACCCTAGAACACACAAGTTGATCCACGTGATCTATTCCTTAGCCGTGTGCGGTGCCCCCTGCCACCATATACCTCGATAATACTGTAGCGGAGTTTAGGCGAAGCCCTGCTGCTGTAGTTCATCAAGATCGTCACCACGCCGTCGTGCTGACGAAACTCTTCCCCGACACTTTGCTGGATCGGAGTCCGGGGATCGTCATCGAGCTGAACGTGTGCTCGAACTCGGAGGTGCCGTAGTTTCGGTGCTTGATCGGTTGGATCGTGAAGACGTACGACTACTTCCTCTACGTCGTGTCATCGCTTCCGCAGTCGGTCTGCGTTGGGTACGTAGACAACACTCTCCCCCTCGTTGCTATGCATCACATGATCTTGCGTGGGCGTAGGAAAATTTTTGAAATTACTACGAAACCCGACACTAAGATCTACCGGAGAATCACGATGAAAACATGTGCCAACCCCTATGCATAGGTTCATGAACCCGCAAGTTGGTCACCTTAACATACATCAAGTGGCACGTGGTATCCCATTGTCACCACAGATATCCACGGCAAGACATACATCAAGTGTTCTCAAATCTTTAAAGACTCAATCCGATAAGATAACCCCAAAGGGGAAACTCAATCCATTACAAGAGAGAAGAGGGGGGAAGAAACATCATAGGATCCAAATATAATAGCAAAGCTCGCGATACATCAAGATCGTATCATCTCAAGAACACGAGAGAGAGAGAGAGAGAGAGAGAGATCAAACACATAGCTACTGGTACATACCCTCAGCCCCGAGGGAGAACTACTCCCTCCTCGTCATGGAGAGCACTGGGATGATGAAGATGGCCACCGGAGAAGGATTGCCCCCTCCGGCAGGGTGTCGGAACGGGTCTAGATTGGTTTTCGGTGGCTACGGAGACTTCTGGCGGCGGAACTCCCGATCTATTGTGCGTTCTGGAAGTTTTAGGTCACGTAGGTATATATGGGTGCAGGAGGTACGTCAGGGGAGCCACGAGGACCCCACGAGACAGGGGGCGCGCCCTAGGGGGGGCGCCCCCCACCCTCGTGAGCACCTCGTTTCTTCCTTGACGTGGTGGTCGATGTTGTTCTTATGAAGGCATGTTGTTTCTTTTGTTGTCCGTTGGTGTTGCTCGATGGGCATCGTTGGGAAAATCATTGTCTTGATCAACAACCTCTTCTTCTGAGACTTTGTGAGCAAGATCATCGGCTTGGTCTCATGATATTGACTGATTGCTTGCCTTTGTCAGGGGATGCCCCTGTCGATACGCTTGGCATGTTTGCCCATCTCTGCTGTATGTATTGGCGTACTATTGCGTGGGTTAAATGAGGTTGGTTTGGTCTTCTACATGTCTTGTAGGTACTTTAGTGGTTGAATTTCTCTACGTTTTCCATTGCAAGTGAAGCTATGGTGGCAGAACGAAGACGAGTTCGGCTAAAGCTTCGGAAAGAATATTGAGGTGTATGACATTGGTTGTAATCTCCCATTTTTTAGGGCTATTTTGTCTGTGGATTCAATTACCCATTATCTGGTTGTATCTTATGTTCACTTGATCATATTCGCCTAAAAAAACATATTGATTTTTTTAATGTGAGGCCAAGTTTGGTTGCTTCTTCAGTTATTCTATATGAGCTTGAATAACTAGTGAGAAGAATGATCCATGCATGTTGATGGTGTGTAGTCAACTATTTAGGTTAGAAATACTGAGAATCTGAGATGCATTTCTGTGACGCTTTGTGCAAAATCAAGAGTCTGTTCATAGTAGGGGGATTCCTTCGTTTGTGGAAAAAAAGAGGGAGAGTCCAAAGAGTAATGCTTGTTTGGGTATGCAAGTATCGTCCGAAAACCAAACTTTGAGTGGTGAACTCGATTCTGGTTATTTGCGTTAGAAATGAGCGAGCCTAAAGTAAATCTAAGCCTGTATGGAGTGCCGACCTCCGCGACAAAAGGAAAGCAGAGCATTATCTGAGTTACCAGCAGCAATCTACGACAACGTAGCAGTCATGAGGAGCAGAGCAGTGGCAGCAATGTCAAGAGTGCTACACTGAAACGGATCATCAGGAGAGACCAAGGAGTGCTCATGGCGGTGAGCCGGCACCAGACGCGTCAGCCTTGTAGAAGAAGTTGTATGCCTCGGCCACTTCCATGTACCACGTCGCTTCACGATCCGGCTGCGCGGAGAGATCCACTACCTTGTGCACCTGCGACGATCAAGTCCAGGGATGCTCAAGTAAGAGGCCGACAACATGAACCGTGATGCAGGATATTCCTATGAAATCTCACGTGTGGTAAGCATTGAGAATACATACAGTAACCACCTACTTCAGGCAACAACTTTCATTTTGATTTACAGTGCTAAGCCATGGTAAAGTGGCAATTAAATGGAGATTGAACGGAGGGGGTAATGATACATCCATTTATATGACAAGTAATTCAGAACGGAGGGAGTAATAAAGAAAGCACCAACAGAGAACTTCAAATTCTTCTCAGTATGTGGATAGAAATAAGCAAGGATGCATAAAGAGAGTAAGAAAGGAAGACAGAACCTTGACCATCGGCAGACTTTCCATAGACTGGAGTGCAATATGCGGACTCCCTCCGTTCCATAATGTAGTGCGTCCGCGTTTCCCGGGATTTAAGTTTGACCGTAAATTTAACCAACAAGACCGATTGCGGCGGAAGCAAAAATTATACCATTGAATTCGTATTTTCGATATGAATTCGCCCTATAGTGAGTCGTATTACAATTCACTGGCCGTCGTTTTACAACGTCGTGACTGGGAAAACCCTGGCGTTACCCAACTTAATCGCCTTGCAGCACATACATCCCGACAACACAAAATAGAGCCATCAATCAACTAGAGTAAAGAAATCGATCATGAATTGTTTTGCAAAAGAAGGACGGATGTGCAATACACGAACAGAGTAAAAGCATTGGAAAAACAATAGTAATTTTTTTTACTAATAAGTACTGCTCCCTCTGATCTATAATAAGTGTCGTGGTTTCTGTTCAAAAAACCACGGCACTTATTATGGATCGGAGGGAGCGGCACTTTTACGAGGTCTGATAATAATGAATTAGTTCATGAGGCCATCTTCTGGTAAAGAAGCCTCTGCTGCAAAGAGTACGCCCGCAGTGTATTCTGACGGTGGCCGGGATTGCTTAACTCTTGCATCGATCATCCTGAGGCTGAGGGGGTTGTAAAGTAAATTCCAGGTTGTCTTTGCATGCAGTTTCGTACATGATTCGGCTTTTTTTTTCAGGGGAAATACAGGCATACAGCTAATGTTGCTAAGCAACAGCAGCAATGTTGCGGCACAAGCAAAGCTGGTCAACAGACACGTCTATCACATTCGCATCTGAGAAACGGAGAAGGCAAGAGAAAACGAGGGAGATTGGGAGGGAGAACCTGGGCGCCAGGGCTGGCCCTTGGCATCCTCGTGGGCGCAATTTTTTTTTTGAGAAAAGTCACCCCATATTATTCAACCAAGACATTATGTGGCACACAAATAAAATCAGGGGGGTCTACTAGCCACACATGGCGCCCTGTAGATAGGGAAATAGACGCCTTTGCAAGGGCGTGCGTCTCCCAGATATATTCTCTCTTCTCATGCTCGAAATGAACTTGTGCAAATTCTTCCATCTTCATCTTTATGTCTTGAAAAATTGCCCTGTTTGGACCCATGTACTCGCTCGTAAGATGAGCTAGTATAGTTGCAGCACAATCAGTAGCAATATGGATTTTGCTCAGGTGAAGGTCAGAAGCCAGATTAAGAGCCTCACTAAAGGCCAACGCCTCAAGACTTTCTGGCTGGACAAGATCCCGGGTTACCAACACAGAAGCTCCAACAAAAGACCCCTGACCATCCCTACAAATGACAGCACATGACCCCTTGTCTTGGTTCCTGCTGACTGCAGCGTCGACATTTAGCTTCATGCGTCCCTGGGTAGGGGCTCTCCAAATTCGCCTTTCTCGCTGAACTGCAGCAGAAGAACTTGCAAAGACGGCTACCCTTCGAGGAATTAAAGAGAGATCCCCAAGCAACCTCTGAATAAAATTAAACGTGGTGAGAGGTGAAAGATATGTTCATGTATTGCCGCGCGCCCACCATATAGCCCATAGAGCAACCAGGATCTGAATGAACTCCTCCTCCCTTGTTGATTCCATGAGCTCCATCAACCACAGCCTCACATCAGCATGCCCACAAGCAATGATATGTTCAACCAGCTCTTCATCTAACAAAGCCCAAACACACTTTGACATGTCGCAGTCCACTAACACATGACGCCATGAATCCTCAGCATTGTTGCATATCTGACAAACGTTAGAGTCAGCCATATCCCTTCGATGACGAACTACCTCTGTAGGGATTGAATTTTGTGCAAGTCGCCACGCGAAATTTTTGACTTTCCCAGGAACCTTAACCTTCCATAGCTTCTTCCACTCTTGCTGCACCTCTTTTGTGTTAGACGGTGAAGGTCATCCATCAAGCCATGCCTCCCTCCTCTTTTTTGTATCGACCAGCAACCGGTAAACTGATCTAACAGTAAAAAGTCCGCTCCTGTTATAGTGCCATGCCCAGCTATCATCCAGATTGCGCGAGCTTAAAGGGATATTCAGCACAACTTGAACATCCGGAGGTTGAAGATGTTCCCAGACCTTTTGACGGTTCCAAGCTTTCATTGGTCTATCGATCAAGTCAGACACCATGATTGGAGGACTTGGAGTCCTCGGGTGAAGGGCCCTTAACATGAAATCTCGTGGGATCCAATTGTCCTCCCAAAGCTTAATCGACCGGCCATTACCAACACATTTTATAAGCCCCTGTTTCAAAACTGTGACACCCGCACACACTGCCCTCCAAACTTGCGATGGGTGGTTTCCCAGTTCAGCTTGCAGCACATCACCATGAGCATAATACACCGAGTGTAAGATCCTTGCACTAAGAGAGTCAGGATCTTGAATCAGCCTCCAGGCTTACTTGGCTAACATTGCAAGGTTGAAAAGTTCCGTATCTCTTAAGCCAAATGGTTGGAAGAGCTGGACATAATCGATGCGGGCTTTTAAGCTGGGCTCAGACGGTGAAAGGCCCCAATATTTGTGGTACGGGCTTTCATGAGCTAAAAAACAACACTTCTTTCGAAATTGTAGCATGAGTGACAATTAATATTCCCCTAAAAACAAAAGACTGACAATTAATATAGATCCGAGGGAGTAACTAGTATTGCTTCCATAAAAAACTACATACTATACCTCTTTTTTTTATGAAAATATTATATCTATTATAAAGATTCACCGAAAATACAGAACACCTTAAAAATAAATTACATCGAGGTCTATGGACCACCGAACGATCATTGCCACCGCCACGCACGTACAGTAAGAATAACTCGAAAACTACCACAGGAACATGATGATTTAAACTTGAAAATTTATCCCGACTCCAAAACATAAATTGTTGGTAAAGGTAATATTCAATATCAAGATGATACTAATTACACCTAACCGACCTAAACCTTGTTTTTTCTAAAAAAAAGAGAAAAACCAGTGTTGCTTCCCTAAAAAAAACTTAATAGCACTGAACCTTCGGTTTCTTACAATACAACTGAACCTTGCTGCCACTACGGCCTACAATGGAGAAAAACAAAATTCATAGTCAACTTCAGGGCAAAAAAATAAATTAATTTGCGAGTACAAAAAGTGTGAATAATTACTTTTTATATTGTGCCGCATTTGTTTTTCATTCACCCAAAAAGTGTCAGTTCTTCGCTGAACTTTTAACACCAGTATAACACTACATCATTTGTTAACAAGAATAGTTTTAAAAAATTGTTTCCAAAATGTCTCGGGATGATAGTAGCTGCGTTTGTGCCTTTACAACGGTGCTATTTGATTCCAGTCAAAGAGGGTACAGTATTTTCACCAAAAAGTAAGAGAAAACTGGCATTCAAACGTAGCGATAAAAACCACATCTGCATCCATGCATGTCTCAGGTTTACATATCGATTCGGATGACAGAAATAGTTTTTACCCAGAAAACAAAAACTTTAGGCCAAATTTGCGATTTATCAAACTTGGCAATCGGCCACCCCCCCCCCCCCCCAAAAAAAAAAAACTGTATCACCACTCATGCCCAAAACTCGTATATCACCACCTATGCCCCTAGTTAATCTCCATTCGCCGATTTTCTTTACAGGTTGCAGTAGTCGGAAACGACAGTAGATTATAACCGACTCCCAGTTCCAAAATCACAGCGGCCAGATGCCGCATTCTCTCTCAGGTCAGCACCGTTGATTACAAACCGCAGCAAGCTTGTCAGTGGAGTGGGGTTTCCGGTTAGCAGAGCGCGTTCTGGCAGTAGCTCAGCACCTCCCGAGCATTGTCGATGGCGTCTTCGTTGCCCTGGGAGGACTTCTCCTCGATCCATCTCACCATGAAGAAGGAGATTGCCATGAGCTGTTACAGATATTTTGTGGCATAGGAAAAACAATGCGATTGCTGCTGCCGAGATGTATCCCATCATGTTAGTCTGTAAATGTAGCTTAAGATCTAGACTTCCATGAAGGACAACTTGTATATATTGTTTTAAAGGATACACATGTCGATATCCATCCCTTCAGGAGAGCATCCTTAGGTGTTAACTTCTCGAGGTCAGCTTTGATGAGGCCGAACTTGACTAAGAACAGAGACGCAAACTGGTCGAGGGACGAGGAGTTCAACTCAGTTCCTTGAACTTGTGCCAGAATACACGATAAGATACTCCAAAGTGCATATCGAGCTTGGTCATCATCAGGGATCTCTGGAAGAACTTCAAGTAGGCTCTCCAGGAACGGTAAATCTGAAACAATTGAAAGACTGGATCACTGTAATGGCACTAAATGGAAACATTGATTTCAAGTCATGCAGTGCACTGCTTAGCAAATACGATAGTTGCTTAGAAAATAAGATAAGTGCTAACAAAAAATGTGCCTACCACGGGATATCTTAGGCACCAAATGCTTTCCATCTGTCAAAATATTTGATATTACAATCACCACCGAAGCGCAATAGCTTGCAACCTGAAGAAGAGTTTGTGAATAAGAATACAATTACCATGCTTGACTTGCAAGGGTGGGGACTCACAAGAATTAATGCAAGGTGAATTTTGCCAAATGTAAAAATGGAAGAGGCAAGGAATGTTTCTTCAAATTTCCGGAAAAAAAATTCATGACTTACTGACAATCAAAAAAATAGGAACAGCTTGCTTGTTAAGAGTTATGAGTTGGTCAAGCTAACAATTCGGTACTAAGAAGGCAACAGCATAATGCATTTCTTCCAAAATGTATGAACCCGAATTCGACCGGGCTGATGAACAAATATATGAAATGGTAGCGGTGGCAACATGCTCACCTCAACTTTATCAGGCGACTTGATCATGTTAACTAGCACTTTAATCAGCCGGTCATTCGATGTCATTGCCTTTGAAACACAGTGTATGGCTGATAATTCTAACATGAAGTGAAGGATCAAATCAAGAGAACCCTTTCTGAAACGTGTTAAGAAAAAGGTAAGGTGAATCCATTACTGTCCCAGGTTGTTAATTCAAAATTCAAAAACTAAGAAGGGTTATCGCAGTGACAGAGAAATGCAGCTACAGTCCTATTAAATTAAAATTAGGAAGTGGGAATGTAAGAAATTTAAAATGCTCAGACCATATTATTGGAAAACAACAAATGGCCGCATCTCAGAAGACAGGTTAAGGACCAAAACTTTGCCTAGAAGGCATGAATATAAAAAATATTCTATGAAGCTTTGAGGATCTCTTTGAAACAATGACTTTAAACGGGACTATGGAGGATTCAAATCCTTGAGGGTTCCTTACACAACTGTTTTGGGAGCTTCAGCATTCAGCCCATAATCGAACTGAATGCCATAAATCTCCAGAGAAATACCACATATCCAAACAGGCCCTTAGGTGTTTTTCCTATGATTTCTTCTTAAACTACAGAAAATTTACCAAATACTCCCTCCAATCTAAAATGTAAAGTGTATTAGTTTTTCAAAAGGTCAAACGCTTTTCTATTTGACCAAACCTAGATAAGTTTGACTTTTCTCAAAATTAATACACGTTGCATTTTGGAATGGAGGGAGTGCATAGGAGAAGCTTCCATGATACCTTGAACAATAATAGTTCAAAATCTGTAACAGATAACTTTTATAAAATGAAAATCTTGCCGAATTTCAAGTTAGTTCAACATACCTGTCTAGCTTCTCATCCGGTGGTCTGTCAATCTCATTTGTTAGTAACCCAATAACACGGTCAACTAAACCCAGTTTAAGCAAGGGCTGGATAAGCATAGCAATCACATCTCGATTATCAATGACAATTGATAGGAAGTCAATGATCTGCAACCAGTAATTCACATAAGAAATAACCAAACAGTTGAACACATGCAAATATAAAGGATGGACATTTTTCAGCTGAACCATAGTATAATAAGATGAAAGTAGTTGGTTCGGCTGGGCTGACAATTTCAACCAAATCATACAACACATAACAATAGGCAACATTAGTTTTACAGTATAATAGGCTTTCACTGCTATAAAAGTTATTGTAGAACGATAAGCAAATAGATGCTAGTTCAAAGACCATAAGACCTCTGCAGCTAGAAGTTTGATAAAATTGTAATTTGCAGTCACATGTTTCTCAAGAGTATCAACTGTTACCAAAATGCAGTAAAAACAATTCAGATATTCTCCTAAGAGAAGAATTTTCACAGAAGAGAACCAAGCAATTTCCATGGAAAAAATAGGACCTCATTCTGACCAAGGATAAGTCTACATTGTTCGGATAACAAGTAGTAGCAATGAGTAAGACTGGACCATACAACTAAGAAGTGTTTGGGAAGATGAAACAGTCCATGGAAACTATTTGATGACGACCTTCTTGAAACTACCTCAGGATATGGTGAACAGATAAAAGAGTTAAGCAGGCAAACACACATGCCTAACCATCACGTATAGAAGAATGAGCTAAGATAATTCAAACGATTTATGTTACACAAGTCCTACAAAAGAAATATAATGTATCCATATATGTCAAAATTCAATTTAAAAAGAACAAAAGTCACTAAAGTTGTGTGGACCAACTCTACGGATTAGTCACAACAAGTTGCATATACAAATTCAGTACAATACGCAGTCACAACAAGTTGCATATACGAATTCAGTACAATACCTTTTCAAGTAATGTAGTACTATCTGTCTTCCCAACTATCAGTAGAATACGTGAAAGAATCTCATCAGGTAAAAGAGCTTGAGCCCAAGAAACAGATGCACTGGACTGAAGAATGGCAGCCAACAACCTGTCTAAGAAAAAATGTGTGAGGATGCACCACTGATGAAATTTAGCAGCAATACTCATTCCAACTATCTCGGGGTGTAAGAATTTTTTTTACAGACAGTAACACAAGTCAAAATAAGCAAAAAAGAACAGAGCATAGATGGAACTTCTCAGTTCTCATTGTCTACAACTCAGAACAATTAGAAAGCAGCTTCTCCAAGTTTTGAACATCGACAATAGAAAGTTAAATTATCAAGAAAAACAAAATCTAAATTTACTTAGCTCCTATCCCCCAAATGATTAATAACATAAGTACATAACCTACTAACACAGTTGAAAAATGATTATATTTTTGCAAAAGTGCTGTATGTTCAAGCATTTTCATCCACAACTTCAACAACTTCTGATTGATTGGGTATGTCCAAATGTAGGTATGCATGTAACATGTGATGTAAGTATGTGTAGTTTTGCATTTGGGCATTTGCATAGTTATGTGGTAAAATTGAATGGGTATCTGGCCAATACAAAATGCACAAATTCAAGAACATAAATAATATATCAACATGGTAACCGTGTGTGTGATGAGCTAAACTACCCAGATCTATTTCACATGATATAAGACTTAAATTTCACAGGATGAAATATCTTGCAATGCTAGAATAGTAAATAGCTTGTCAAACGGCTGATAAATAAATAATAAAAAAATTGGTTCTAAACAATAACTTTGAGTCCGGCAAAAAAAAAAAAGAAAACACAATCCCAAAGATACCCAACCTGAATGTTTCAGAAAGGCATTTGACATGCTTTAGAAACAATTGCTCCACGACAGTTGCAATTAAACCATTTTTCAAAGAGATTGCAGCAACTAGAGATTCATGACAGACTAAGTTTGCCATGATTCCAAGACAAATTTCCTGCAGGAACAAAAGATTCAAAGAAACAAGATACTTTAATACATGCTTAGCAAAAAGAGAGGAGGTAGCAGTAGAGGAAAATTTCATTTCACCTTCACCCTAGAAGAATTTGCCGTACAAAGGTTTTCCAAAAGCACTTCAATCACAAGGTTATTAATCTACAAGGGTTAAATATAATGTGTTGTTAGCAGCAGAAGATGCACAATTACTAAGGTATAAAGGAAGGTGGGTAATTCTGTTTATTATGCCTTAATTTCCTTTTGTAGTTCCTTTGAACACTTGATTTGCTCTTAGATCAATTAGGATTTAGGAGAAATACTTTTGACTTACTGCAACCTGGCCATTCTTCCATTTAAAATGTTTGTTAGAATTAGCATGTTATTATGACATAAGCATTCACACTACATGTAGCTATCACCAGCAATAATTTATATGGTTCACAAATTATAGTAAAGAATTTGCTACAATAAACTGATACAGAACAAAATTCAGGGCCAGGAAGATAAAATATAAGCACAAAGGAGCTACAAAACTAAAGGAATGAAACAATTACAGTTATCCACCTTAACTTTTTGCTTATCTACTACTAATTGATCTAACAAGCCAACCACATCGTATTAAAATCCAGGATATCCAAACAATGTCTAAAGCCAGTGCAGATAAGGCAATCAAAATTTCTCACACTTCCTGCTTGCTAGTATCTTGTTCAGTAAAAAATTAAGCAGCAATAAACAAGTTTCATATAGCAGAACAGTCCGCCTTTTCTTTATGACAAACCTATAGAAGAAATACATCCTTCTACAAGAGAATGATGCAGATAAATACCATAAGTTCTGCTTGAGGTGTACTAGCCGCAAGTTCCCACAGAATATAACCACACTCTTCCCACTGATCCTTAGGACTGGCACTCCTTTCTTCTGGAAGACCCTGCTTGTCACTTTTCTCAGAACGATCCGTGTTATCCGGTTGCGTTGAATCCCTGTCATCAGAATTGACCCTTTGCTTGTCACTTTTTGCATGAGGTAGACATTATTAGGACAACCAGGTCGCTTTAATAACAGCATTCATTGCTAAACAAACTTTATGGGGGGGAATCTGGAAGTACCACTCACCCGAACTCTTTCTCCAAACTGGATCCCTTAGGTATTAGTTGCCTTATAAGAGAGATAGTATAGCTTGGATCAACTTTAGTTGTCTCCTCAAGTGACTGCAGATAATTACAACCAGAAGATTCAACATTAGGACAACACCATATTACTATAATTCCAAGGTCGCATGTTTGGCAACTATTTTCGTCTTCCTGACAAGGCATCTAAATGAAAATATTGATGACAAAGCAACTAAACAGGGTAACTAAGCACCAATTGCGAAAACTATGTACATTAAAGTTTCGTGTTCAAGATAAGCAGTTGCTTGGTAAGTAAACTCCAGTTGTAATAACTATGTAGGGAGTGCATTCGAGTGCCATATTCACAGTACTCAGCTGTAAATGCAAATTGGCATCATCTAGAAACAATTGCTCCACAACCGTTGCAGTTATACCCCAGTTGTAATAACAGATTTGGGCGTGTAAACATAGTGGCAGTTCTCAGCCGTAAATGCAAATTGCATGGCCCACAAATCACAATAGCAAAGCAAATGCAAGATGGATGTTCGTGTTCCCCAGGAATTCACCCTCTGTCCCATGGATGGAGGAGGATTCAACCAGCATCGAGCACAACGTGCCGCGCGGGCTGTCCTCGCTCACCCTGAGGCGCGGAATCGCTTGGTTATTCTAACGACAGCGGTCACCCTCGAAGCGCGCACCAACCGCTCGACGGAATGCTCGCGAGAGCGAGGGAAATGGAAACCACGCGAGCGACGCAAAAACCCTCGTCGCGCGGCCGCAGAGGGAAGGGAACGCGCGTCGGGGAGATGGGTGGGAGGCGAGGCCGCGTACCTCTTCCTCCGCGGGCGCAAACGGCAGGTGCGTCGTGGCGTCCTCCTCGTCCTCCATGGTGTCGCCGCCCTCCTCCTGGTCGTCCTCCGGCTCGGGCGCGTCGTCCTGCCCCGCCTCGACTGCTCCGCTGGCGCCCTCTTCCTCTTCGGAAGCGCCAGGCAACGCCGTAGCGTGGTGATCGGGGCTGGTTCGCTCGCCCGCCGCGTCCAGCTCCCGCGGCGGCTCGGGCTCGTCGTCCTTCCCCGCTCCGCCCGCCATGGGAGCTTCTTCGGCGGTGGCGGTGGCGAGCGCGGGCGAGAGGAGAGGAGAGGAGAGGAGAGGAGCGGGGGTGGCGAGGCCGTTCGACTGCGAGGGCGCACGCAATGCGGAACGGGAGCGTAGGTCTGGTTTAATAATTGCACAAAAACCCCACCCAGAGGCAGAGCGTTTGGGCTTTTCACAGGGCCGGGCCGCGGCAGGTCGTTTGGGCGGCCAGTGGGTTTTGGCCTGGCCCTGATAGTCCTTAGTTTTTTTTTCTGAGGTGGTCCTTTTTCTTTTCTAGAAAACTTGCAATCCTGTTTAAAAACTTACAACCTAGGTAAAAAAAACTTTGGCCATGATAAATGCTATCAGGCTTGCTGAAGAGTTTAGTATGGGTCGAGTTATTTTCATCACGAACCGCCTCTCTCCGAAGCTTGCATTGGGGTCAGTAACCCGGGACCGTGCACCTCTCGGCATCCTCTTCCGAGAAGCTAAGTTCAAGCTATAAATGGACTTCATAGATTATGAGGCTGAGGCTTGTTCTCGTGTTTGTAATATCCCTGCTCATCTACTAGCTGGTTATGGTTTGAGGGCTATGATCGACAGCCAACATATTTGGCTTACTGATCTTCACCGAGATGTAAGTGGTGTTGTTACTAGTAGAAAACATGGTATTAGTCCCGGTTCCAGAGGGCCTTTAGTCCTGATTCTGGAATGGGGACAAAACAAACGGGACTAAAGCCCAAACCCTTTAGTCTCAGTTTGCTTACGAATAGGGACGGAAGGGGGCTCCACATGGCCGCTGCGGGGCGCCCAGGCAGGAGGACCTTTAGTCCCGGTTGGTAACACCAATCGGGACCAAAAGGCAGCTGGGATTTTTGTTTTTTTCTTGAAAGGGGGGTTTAGGGGTTTTGGAGGGTTAATTTAGGGGTTTCATATTGTGTTAGCTAGCTAATAGAGAGAAGTGACCTCTCTTTTCTTCGTGCTTGGTCGACGCTAGTTACTATACGTATAGAGAGAAGTCGACACGGTAACTAGTAAGCAAATGGAGTAACCATTAATTACACAAGATCGTCATGAATATATACAGAGAGAAGTGAGCTCTCTTTCTCTGAGATTGGTCGAACAACAAGTTTTCGTATATATCTATCCGACGCTACTATATATATACAATATAACATCTCTTACAATCCCTAACATCTAAAATCAATTTCAACTTTCACATGGCATTCTCTGTCTTTATGTATGACGTGGTCAAGAAAGAATCCCGCCAATTCCTCTTGAATTGCTCGTATGCGATCATGTGGTAGGAGTTCATTCCGCATCTACCACATCTAATTTAAAGAAAGGGGTCCATACATACATACATATATATATATATATGAAAGAAACTCAACACAATTGATGGTAATAAAATAAAATTGTGAATATTGTTTACATACTTCATATTGTTCGTAGAGTAGCCCCGCTGAGAGGTTGAGTTGTAGATGAACTCGCAAACGTAGTGTCCACATAAATTATTCTCGCCTTCCTGCCACAAGCACTTTATGAGAAATAGAGTTCAATCAAACTGGTAATCAAGCATGATAAATGGTATTGATGAAACTAGAATCAATGAGAGATGCGGCGGAACTAGCTAGTACTACTTACTTTAGGGTGTCTAAATCGCAGCTCCCTCTGCAGACCCGGAACCATTCCGATGAACTGTTTCCAAACCCTGCCAGGCAAAGGAAATGATTACTTGATATCAACAAATGAACGAAAGTTGCCGATATGGTGCGATAATGATCGATTGAACTTACTTCTGGAGCATTGCAGTCATGTCTGCATACTTCTGGGGATCTTTACGCCTCGAGTCTAAGACAATCACTACTCCCCGGTCAGGCTTAATCTCTAGCAGAATAAAGTGGAAGTTGCACATGCATAACTCATCAATTACATTACTATAACCTCGAGTAAGCGAAACCGAATATGCACAAGACAGTAACACTCACTTGAAGTTGTAAGGAAAGAGTATTTTCCCTTTGTTTTGATGTTGAAGTAACGATTGTAGCAAGTTTTCCTCGGTATCTTTGACTCGCTTTTTAATTGACCATTCATTTATGGTATTTGGGTTAATGAACCAAATGTCATAGATTTTTCCTTTTTGCATTCAATGATCTTCAATCTGCATAATATAGTGAGGACAATTATATATACATGCAATGAAAGAGTTGAGCTATAGAGACTTAATTACGTAAGTAATACTTACAGGCAGTAGCAAGTCATGAGTTGTTTGTCGAGGGCATCTTGATTGAATAACTGAAATAACTCCACAAATTCAACAGGCATTAGGTCGACTCCAATCAAGTCGTGCTCCTCTTTACTTCTCAGCATCAAACTATCCTTCCCAGACTTCCTGGAGGTATCCATGTACCATTCATGCAATCTTCGCATCATCGTTGTTAGAGGAGGGTGATCATGTTTGATGAGAGGATTCCCGTACTCGTATCTAAAGATCTCTACCACATCTAACGTTTCAAACTCTACATCATTGCTCAGGTAATCACCAAGATTGGTACCGGGCAGTACCCCCGGATGATTAGCGACGATATCGCTAGACACCTTGAGTGGGGGGCACGATTGCTTCGCATGTTCGCCGAGCTGGGGAATTGTTTTCCCACTTCTTCGTTGTGCTAATCTTGCATCACTGGAAGTACTTCCCGACCGCCGCGCATCTTCATATGCCTTTTTAATACAGCGGACATAGTTGGAATCCGACGGAGGCGGTGGTGGCCACTTCAGGGCATCCAGAGTGCGCTTCGCTTTCACCGGATCTACCGTTTCCTTCAGAGGTGGAGGTTTCCATGCAAAATGGGCATGCACTTCGGCTTCCACGATGTCATCGGTTTCCTTGCCAGTCCTCTCATATGGTAACTTTGGAGGAACTCTGAGGCTTGGACCAACTTTGAATTTCTTCCTGCCTCTTGTACTGCTAGCCGTCGGAGCGGCGGCGTCTCTCTTCCGCCGTTGCTGGAGTGGCGGAGTCCGCTGACACGCCGGAGGAGGCGGAGTTCTCCGACGCACCAGAGGAGGAGGAGTGCCCTCATGCACCGGAGGAGGCGGAGTGCCCTGATCACTCGCCGGAGGAGGAGGAGGAGGCGTCCAGTTTGGAAGCTTGATGTACTCCTTCCTCCATGGACAAGTACTCCTTAAAGCATTTTCCAGATGATTCTCCCCTTCACCTGTAGGTTAGTCAAGGTCCAGCTCCTCAAATCCCTCCATTATTTCATCCACCGTCACAACAGCATAGCCATCTGGAATCGGATGGCAATGAAAAGTTCCCTCAGCTTGAGGAGGTGCAACAGAGCCGGCCACCGCCTTCAAAGTCAGGTTCTGGCATTTCATCATTAGCTCGCAATGTTCAGCCTCTATGATACTATCCACGGGGTAGCGAGGAGCCGTGAAATCAGGCTGAACGACCTCTTTGGAAGCCACACTGCTTCTTCGCTAAGATGGTGGGGTAGCTTCTAGAGAAGCGTCGAAGCAAGGATCTTCGTGCCGTTGAGATGGTTGGCCGGTAGCTCGTTAGCTCCCAAGTTCCTCTAGCTTGCTATTCTTTTTTTTTTTGAAGGTTAAACAGTAGGAAAGGCTCCTACTGCAATTTTATATTAAAGATCTGATAGTCTTTACAGGGGGGTTGTGGGGGTGGGGGGGAGTGTAACTATACAAGAGTTAAGAGTTACAAATCATGACTCAGGGGGAAGCTACAACTAGAATGGTCAAACTATGGAGTCTAGGAAGTCAGAGATCAGATGTTTCTTATGCTCAGGTAGTCTGTAGACAATGTTTGAAAAGTCTGTCCTGAATCTGGCTTCCCAAGATGAGAAGGATGGAGTCACTTGTCGGAAGTAATTGTTGTTCCTTTCCTTCGAGAGGCTCCAAGCAGCCACAAGGAAAATGTCCATGATGAGTTTGTATTGGTGCCTTGATTTTAGGTGCGCCATCAGGTCCAAGCGGTTGCCATCCGCCGGCCAAGAGATCTTGAGATCACGCCAGCAACGCGTACTGAATGTACAGCGAAAGAAGAGATGCTCAACAGTTTCTTCCACGTGTTCCCCACATAGTAGGCAGTCTAAATTAGTCCCGATGTTATAGTGCCTACGTTTCAGCATATTACGTGTATTGAGGCGATCCACCAGTAAGAACCACCCAAACACTTTGATCTTGGGTATGCTTTTGGCTTTCCACAACCATTTAAAGGCATCATGGGCAACGACCTCACGGAAGAAGAACTTGTAATAATCTGTGGTTTTGAAAACCTGTGCCCCCCATGTACAGATCCATTTGTCTGCGTCTCCAGAAAGGGTGATGGATCTGATCTCACTCTGTAGGGCTTGCAGCTCTGCATGTGCCTGAATAGAGAGGGGAAGAGGGAACGCCGCCCTTACATAGGAAATCGTGAGCATCGTGCTGACCGAGGCATCTTCAAGTGTGGTGTAGGAGAATGCTCGGGGGAATGCCTCCTTAAGAACATGTTGATTCCAATCATCTTTCCAAAATAAAGTCGCCCTACCATCTCTAATCAAAACTTTCGTGACCCCTCGATAGATTGGCATGAGTTTCACCAGTTCGCGCCACCAAAAAGATCCACAAGTGGTTGTCGCATGTGGGACCGCATCCGAGTAGTAGGTGTCCCAGATAAGTTTTACCCAGGGCGTATCCAAGTGGTTGTAGAACTTGTGAAGCATTTTGAGCAACATCGCATCGTTTTGAACTTTAAGATTGAGCACACCCAAGCCTCCATTCTTTTTTGGTCGGCAGATCATATCCCAAGCAGCCAGTGGGGTGGATTTGTCACCTGTCTCGGTTCTTTTCTTCCAAAGGCCATGTCTTCGAATTTTATCAAGTTGTTCAACAATTTTTGGGGGAAGCCGCAGAACTCCCATGGGGTAAATGGCTAGGGATGTGACTAGCGAGTTCATTAGAGCCAGTTTCCCAGCATATGTCATGAGAGACATAGCCGCCGTGATCCGGCCTTCTGCTTTGCATACCCAGGGGGTCATATCCAGCACCGTTGGTTTGGTGGTTCCAAGGGGAGACCAAGGTACGTGAAGGGCATGGTAGCTGTCATGCACCCAAAGATGTCCGCGAGCTCAGTGCATTTGTCTGCTGGCGTGTTGATGGGTATCATCGTGGATTTGTGGAAGTTTATGTGCAGGCCAACCGAGGCGGCATAATCTGTGAGGATTGTCTTCATGGTCGCCGCTTGAGTAGTGCAAGCAGGCATGATGATGATCGTGTCGTCAGCGTATTGAATCACAGGGAAGTCTGATGTGTGGGAGGAAGCAAGCGGCAGCTGCAAGCGATTATCTTGTAGGGCCTCATTTATAGCTGACTGAAGTAACTCTGCAGCAAGAACAAAAATGAGGGGAGAGAGAGGATCTCCTTGTCGTACTCCGCATTTGCACCAAAATTGCTTTCCGGGTACCCCATTTAATAACACAGAAGATTTGCCTGAGGAGGAGAGACTCGTAATCCAGGATATCCACTTCTCATTGAATCCCATATTCCTCATAATTTGGATGATGGCATCATGTTCCACCGTGTCGAATGCTTTGGCAAAGTCCAATTTGAGAAGGATAATCTCACGTTTTGAAGCTTGACACTGATGTATGTACTCGAAGGCCCAGCCAAGGTAGTCATGGATGGATCTTCCCTTCAAGAAACCATATTGATTTTTGTGCACAATGTTTAAGATCACCTTTTGCAGTCGGTTGGCTAGGATTTTGGTAATAAGCTTGAGGCAACAGTTGAGCAATGTGATCGGTCGGAAGTCATTGACAGTTTCGGGGGCCCTGGTTTTAGGTATGAGCGTGATGTACCCATAGTTTAGGCTTTCAAGGTTTAGATTGCCACTGTGGAACTCGTCACAAAGGCGATAGAAATCGTCCTTTATGATGGGCCAGCAAGCTTTCAGGAATGCACCATTGAATCCATCAGGGCCCGGGGCTCGATCCGGAGGCATTTCTTTGACCACCTCATCGATCTCTTGATGAGTGAAGGGAGCCGTCAAGCCATCAAAATCAACTTGCGTACGACGCATGTGAGAAAGATTGAATCTCATATGTGGCTTGCTCTTTTTGCCCATACGGTTTTTGAAGGCCTCAAACAGTAGGGATTCTTTACTGGAGTGATCTTCCACAATCATGCCATCATCAGATTTGAGGCTAGAGATGCAATTCTTGCGGTATCTTTCTGTAGCTACTGCTTGGAAGAATTTTGAATTCTCATCACCGAATTTGATCCAACGTATGGTGCATCGTTTTTTCCAGTATTCCTTTTGGTAACGCAGAAGTCTAAGCAGATGTGTGCGAAGGATGCGCTGAAAGTTACCTTCAGGTATTGTCAAATCTCGTTTATCCGCAATTTGATCCAAATCAAGTAGCGCTTTATTAGTGTTCTCAATTGCAATTTTGAGCCTAGAAATACTCTTACTCCAGAGAGAAAGATCATGTCTGAGGTTTTTGAGTTTCTGACAAAGGCTTGAGGCCGCATTTTTATCCTTACCATGACGAATGGGTTTATTCCATGCAGTGCTAACCACATCCAAAAAACCGGGGTGTGCTATCCAATAAGTTTCAAAACAGAACAACTTGCATTTGGGGATGGTAGTTTGGATGACCACATTGCAAGGTATATGATCAGATATCGGCTTACCGAGTGGATTAACCATTGTATTTGGGAACGTGGCAGTCCAATTAAGCGTCGTAAAGAACCAGTCAAGTTGCTCAAGAAGAGGGTTTTGTTGCATATTGGACCAGGTGTAGTTTCCACCCTTAATGGGTAGTTCAGTAAGATTCTGCTCTCGAATGAAATCATTGAACGTAAACATATCGTTCACATCTCCACCAGGTTTGTTACGGTTATCAGGAGATCTGATAAAACTGAAGTCGCCAAGGATAAGCCAATCTTCAGAGGATGGTATATCGATGTCAAAAAGCCATTCCGTGAAGGAGGTCCGTGCATCACCCTGGCAAGGGCCATATATATTAACCAATTTCCAACAATGTGAGGATTGCCGGGAAGAAAATTCAACCCCAAGAGCAAATTGTTCGGATAAGAAGACCGAGCCATCGAACAAAGCATTACACCAAATTGTAATGATACCCCCTGAGGACCCAATCGCTGGAACAAACGCAAATGAATCAAAGCGTCTAGGGCAGAGCAATTTCAGCATACTAGCGTCAAAATACTACATTTTGGATTCCTGAATACAGATAACCGTGCAGCCTGACGAGGTAATCGCGTTCGCAAGAGCTAAGTGTTTATCGGGCGAATTTAAACCACGTACGTTCCAACAAAGTACGTTCCAAGTTTGCAAAAGTACCATAATCACTAGAAGGAAATAACTTAGGTGGACTCGGAGGGCGAGCCACCATTCTTGTCGGAGAGGATATCTTCAGTGAGCTCGTTGGCAGGAATAGCGCAAAGATGCGTACCGATGGCCTGCATGGTGCTGACACTAGTAGGAGGGGGCACAGTTTCTACAGTGGAATCAACATCAGAGTCATGTACCTCCTTGGTGCAAGAAAGAGCAGATGGCAGCATGCGGGGTTTCACTTTTGACTTGGTGATTCGGGCTTCGGTGAGTAGGTTGGTGCGAAAACCATCATATTTGTTTGATCTGTTGCTGCGCCTGAGGGAAGCAGTGTCAATGGGGGCCTGATTCTTGCCTTTACGGAGCTTGTGGGGCATTGGGCCAGTGCTACTAGCACCCATGAAGTCATGTTCAGCAGAAACTTTGGGAGCAAGATCAGTATCAGCTTGGATCTCTGAAGGAGGAAGCAGGGTGTCCGGTTCCGCGGCCAAGCCAGGAGCAGGTAGAGTTGACAATTCCAATGTTGGCTGAATAATCTCTGAGGGCTCCTCCTGAATGAAAGCATCAGGTGCTGGAAGATTGATAAGGCCCACTTCAGTAGCAGCAGAATACCTCTGAGCAAGATTGGCCACATCGACAACAGGAGCAGCCTCAATCTGCAGAGTGTTGATCGCCTCCACAGCAGGAATTTCCTCTATAAGAACAGTGGATGCGGGTGTCGCATTATTTCCTGCCTGGGTGACAGAGGCAAACTGTAGTCCAGCATCCCCCACTGAGACCTGAATCTCAACACGGAAGTGTTCATGACACATCCCGTAACCATGCATCCATGGTCCCATAGTAGCCAACAGAGGACGCATAGCAAGATAAATAGAGGCATTAAGTTGCTGTCTGGGGATAGGGTCAGTCAGGAGCAGATTCATGAGATAAGTACCTTGATTAGAAAGGCCAAAACTCATACCCTGACTATGAACATCAACAGTAACTGTCAGCACTTCAGTGGTAGTAGACTGCGCAGTGTGAGCATTCTGGACAGATACATGGTCTTTAAGGAGCAGAAGAGCCGCACCAGTGTCAGAGGTGGTGTCATTAGATACTGTAACAAAGTCATTCCAAGCATCAGCAGCATTGTCTATTATGTTGTGTTCTGGTGTAACGCCAGCTTCAAAAGTGAGACCTTGTGCAGACATCCAGGCTTGGAAGTTCATCAGATACGGAGGCATAGCCACAGGGGGAGCAGGGGGGCAGGATCAGCAGGCCATTCTCCCCAACCACCATTGTCTTGAGCTGGAGTCGGAGCAGCGTTCTGAACTAACCAGTTATGAACCTGCTGCTGATAGAGTTGTTCGGCGGTAAGGTCAGGGCCAAACTGTGGGTGGGGGTTGCCGTCCGGAGGTGGCGGTTCCTCGCCGGCTGGAGCGACCTCGGGCAGCAACCCATTCCAATCGTTGCTACGCAAGAGGGTTACCTGGACAGTCCAGCAATCACGGGCTCCACCCAGCTGCCACACCACAAAGCTTTTGGGCACCAATCGAAGATGTATAACCTGAACCTTGAGCAGCATGAACCGACGATCTTGCCTAGGATTGTACCAGGAAAGCAAAGAACCAAAACCCCCAAGCGACTTGTTGATGTAATAGTCAGTCTGGTAATCATAGGGAAATCCAAAATACATCAACCAAATAGCTGGCCCAGACGTGGTGGTGCGGCGGTTCAGAGCCTCATTGTGTGGCACAAACGTGATCAGCAAATCTTCATCCTCAATCTCTAACGGAGTGGCCACAACAGTATCGCGCATGAAAGAGTCGACGAAGCCATAAATCCCAATACCAAGGGGGTGGTCGCTAACCTCAGTAGTGAAGAGTTGCATCTCGTGCAGCATGCCAGTGATGGTCTGGCGGATGGTCGCACGACGGTGAAGCGGAACATACTGGCTGGTCTCAGCGATGGCCAGATATTCATGGCTGAGAGGCGGAATCGGGCCAACCACCATGCCGCTGCGGACAACGCGATTTGCTGGGCCTGGCTCGAAGGCGAAGCCCGGCGGCAGGAATGACACAGGGTTGAGCGGGTAGTTGGCCATGATGGTCGCCGAGGTGGGTGGCCGCGAGGGTGGCAGCAATGGTGGCAGCAATGGTGAAAGGACAGGACTGGGCGGAGGCGGAGGTGTTGTGGCAATCAAGGGCAGAGTGGAATGCGGAGCGTGAGGGGTAGGAATGGAAGAAATTTTCCTTTTTGGAATCCATCGCCAGCCTTCTCGCCTTCTCCTATGGAAACAGAAGCGAGCCACGTGTCCATCAGCCCCACAAACAGTGCATCATACGGTAGCAGCAGCATGAGGCCTGCTATGGGAAGTTTTCTTAGAGGGGAAACGTGAATTAGTAGTACCAGATATTCTGCGTTCCTTTCCCGGAATTTGAACTCCAATAGCAGTACCAGATTTTCTGCGTTCATTACCAAGACTTGGAACTCCTATAGTAGGCAGCTGTTTTTTCAAAGGGCAATAAATTGCTTTATGATCAGGAGCCGAGCAATTAAATCAAATAAGTCTCGCTTGACAGGTCTGCTTTTGATGGCCCCATTGGAGACAGCGGGCACAAAGATTAGCCCAATTGGCCGATAGAACCGAAATCTCTTGCTCTGAATAGTAGGCTTGGGCCAAATCCACCTTGTGTTGGGCCGAAAGTTGAGGAGGCCAGGTAATGTGAGGTGGGGCATATTTAAACGCCGAGGCAAGAAAACATTGAGGCAACAAGGGATAATCTTGTTGGAGAACGCATTTAAAGCTTCCAATAACCAGATAGGAAAGTGACACTGATTCCTCCAAATCCGCTTGGCGTTGATATTTTGCCATTAATAGTTTCCGACCATAAAAGGCCGTGACAGGTGCCTTGACATTATTGCTCACTTGAATAGTACCAAATTTGATAGAATACTTCCCAAGATCATGATGAACAGATGGTGGAGCAATTGCCACGGATGATGAGGCCTCAGCGTGATGAGCATTAGAGAAAACCATGTGAGGCAACGGAACTAAATTAAACTTGCTCAATTCCTGAAAGGATGAAGGTTGCAAAGTTGTCCCCTTATATGATGAACTCAAATTGGACTTAATCGCAATAGGCTCTCTGGCAGAAATATCCTTTAACTCCTCATCGGCATGCCAATGAGAGTTCGACTAAGAATAACGAGCATAGTGACCATTGAAAAGATGAAAGTGGCAAACAAAGTCTGGCCAGATACGATCTTTGAGTCGATATATGAAATGACCAACCTTATTCCCAGCTACAGAGAAACGAAAAGACCTCTCATTGATTCGAGAGACCTTGAATCCTATGTGATGACCTCCAATGCAACATTGAAGGGCCACTCCCACAGAATCATCAGAGAGAGGGAAGGAAGCCGAGGAGAAAGAGACCACCAAGAAAAATTCCTTGGTAGAGCGAGAAGGAGAAAAATGGACCGTTTCTCCAAATCTTTGACGTACCTGATCGGCAACCGCAAGGCCAGGGCTGAAATCCCAATGTAGGAGCCCTTCCATGGCATGAATCATAGGTTAGATCCATGTTGCGAGGTGGAGTAGGTGGGAGAGGGGAGAGGGGGAGGAGGAAGAGAGACCCATTCGTACAAGTGACAGTTCAGACCCTCTAGCTTGCTATTCTTGCATTGAGCTTCTGCATTTCGCTCGCTTCCACTTTCCTCTTTCTCTCTCGGCTTTTGTAACCATCGCTGTCGGGAAACTCATGCACCCATGGAACGGATCCTGGTGTGCCTCGTGTCGTCAAGGGAGCTCAGGATTCCCAAGGGCCTCTATCAGCTAGTCCTTCTCTCTGTCGGGAATGAACGTCCCTTCCTCCGCTGCCTTGATTGCTGCCTGAAGCTTCTTGATGGGTATTGCAAGTTACTCGTCCGTCCAACAACACTCCCCTGTTTCTGGGTCCAAAGTTCCCCCAACCCTGAAGAACCAAGTCCTTGAACGATCTGGCCAGTTCAATGTCGCTGGTTGGACCCCTTTAGCAAGCTGGTCATGCTCAACTTTGTCTCACAACGGCCGGGCTTTGTAGTAGCCATCTGACCGCATGTGATGGTGGTACTTCTTCTTTGCAGTATTTTTCTTGCTTGTCAGTGACCTTTTCTTACCCTTCTTTGATTTCTTGTAGGCCACAAATGTGGGCCAATGATCTCTTATCTTCTCATATCGACCAATGAATTCTGGAGTCCCGTCATTCTCGACAAACTCTGTGTTCAACTCTTTCTTCCAGTTCCCGAATAGTTCTGCCATCTTCTTAAGAGCAAACGCCTTGACCTTTCGCTCTATAACTGGGTTATTCGGATCCTCCTCTGGCAAATTTATCATCAGCGAGGTCCAAAGACACCTTTCAATCTGTCAAAGCAGCACAGAGGTCACGCAGCGTCGCTGAAGCAGCACATAGGTGCCGCCGCGCCGCTGAAGCAACAGACTTATTCGGCCACTCTACGGAAGCAGCACAGATATCCCGCCGTGCCGCGGATGCAAACATCATCATCCCCCCCCCCCGTAACACTATTTTTCTTTCAAATCAGAATAAAAATATTAGGTACACCACAAATAGTTTATTATAAAAATCATGTGAGATGTGATATAAAATATCATGGCGCACTCTCATGTATGGCTTACGCCAGAAGCTTCATTGTCTACAGTCCATCGCCCGCGCTTCAACCACATTTGCACACCCGTTTCTCGCGGCATCAAGCGAATTTTTTTGACAACCGCGGAAGTATCTAGCTCCCCGCCTCCTCTGCGTGACCAAAAACTACATTTCCAAGTTCAAACCTTCACCGTTTACTTGCGGCGTCGTCTCATCGCCGGCGACCCTTCTTATTGCTACATGGCCTCGTCGATATAGCCAGGTAATCCACATCCCACCACCAGCCTCTTCCTTCTTCTCCATCCCACATGCCCCGGCCACCGGCGCGACACCTTCCACCCAAATCACTGCCCCATCCTCCAAATAAGCGCCACCCACAACCATTTTGCACACAGTATATCGAGGATGAAAGTGCAACTATCCCTGGGTGGTTTTGGTAATTCCTAACAATGTATAGCTCATTGAGCTAATGATATCTCAAGATAAATATTTCAGAAAGTTCAATGATTGGCATGGCATGGATTAGAAATGTGGACCCCTCAAAATGCTAAGGACAAAAGATTGGCTCAAGCTCTAAAGCTCAAGACTCTAGATTTTTACTTTTATTGATCCAAGATCACACTGAGTCCATAGAAAAAGCCAACACTATTAAAAGGGGATGATATGTTGCTTAATGGGTTGCTTGCTCAAAATGCTTAGTTATATGCTCCAAAAACCCTCAACTACTTTCTCATATCCACATATGTTCCAAACCAAAAGTCAAACTCGGCCCCATCGAAACTTTCTATCCGGCCCCACCGAGTTCATTTGACATAGCCACTGCCACAAACCCTAGTCACTTCGGTCTTACCGGTAGGGATCTCGGTCTCACCAAGATGTGATTGCAAACTCTCTGTTTTCCTTCATAATGTTTCGGTCCAACCGAGATGAGCGATCGGTCCCACCGAGTTCGCAATGCAAACTCTCTGTTTCCCCTTCGTAACGTTTCGGTCTCACCGAGATGAGCGAGTCGGTCCCACCGAGTTTGCCTGACCAACTCTCTGGTTAGCTTATTAACAAAATCAGTCCCACCGAGTTTGTGTAATCGGTCTCACCGAGATTACGTTATGCCCTAACCCTAATGAAATCGGTCACACCGAGTTGACATGTCGGTCCCACCGAAAAGCCTAACATTCACATTTTGAACTAAATCGGTCTGACCGAGTTTCATTATTCGGTCCCACCGAGTTTGGTGATTTGTGTGTAACAGTTAGATTTTGTGCGGAGGCTATAAATACCCCTCCACCCACTCTTCATTCGTAGAGAGAGCCATCAGATCATGCCTACACTTCCAACATTCATTTTCTGAGAGAGAACCACCTACTCATGTGTTGAGACCAAGATATTCCATTCTAACCATATGAATTTTGGTCTCTAGCCTTCCCCAAGTTGCTCTCTACTCAAACCATCTTTCCACCAAATCCAAATCAGTGAGAGAGAGTTGAGTGTTGGGGAGACTATCATTTGAAGTATAAGAGCAAGGAGTTCATCATCAACACACCATTTATTACCTTTTGGAGAGTGGTGTCTCCTAGATTGGTTAGGTGTCACTTGAGAGTCTCCGATAAGATTGTGGAGTTGAACCAAGGAGTTTGTACGGGCAAGGAGATCGCCTACTTCGTGAAGATCTACTCTAGTGAGACAAGTCCTTCGTGGGCGATGGCCATGGTGGGATAGACAAGGTTGCTTCTTCGTGGACCCTTCGTGGGTGGAGCCCTTTGTGGACTCGCGCAACCGTTACCCTTCGTGGGTTGAAGTCTCCACCAACGTGGATGTACGATAGCACCACCTATCGGAACCACGCCAAAATCTCCGTGTCTACATTGCGTTTGCTCCCTCCAAACTCCTCCCTTTACCTTCATGTGCAATGTTTTACATTCCGCTGCTATACTCTTATACTTGCATATGTAGGTTGATTGCTTGACTAGTGCTAAGTTGCTAAAATCTGCCAAGACTTAAAATTGGGAAAATGCTAGATTTTTATTTGGTCAAGTAGTCTAATCACCCCCCTCTAGGCATACTTTCGATCCTACACAGGAGCTCAGGAGCATCTGGCGGCGGAGAAGAAAATCGCGGCCGCACACACGGATGATGTCGTGATGGCTGTGATGCATACCGAGCACCAGATCTTGGAGGAGCACGTCGCTTTTGATGCCACCATCAACAGGGCCAAACGGCTGGCTACTTTAAAATAGAGTTCGTGATGTTTTCTCGACACCACCACCGGTGCCTTTTAATGAATTTTCCTCTGTAATGTTAATATGCAATCTGATCTTCTGAAATGTTATGTTCACTTAACAGTTTGGTCCAGTAATTGCTACCTAATAGTTCTCAAGAATTCTTGGTTTAGTTAACTTTCTTATCTTTTAGTACAAGTTCTATTCTTCAATATCGTGATTAGTTAACTGTTTGGCTCATTTGTTCTGCTGTAGAGTTAACTCTTTGGTTCAATTCTGCGATCTGATGTGTATTTGTTATGGGTACAATTTTTTATTGTTATGCATGTGATAAATAAATAAAATTTTCTTGTACTAAATACATGAGAAACATGTACAATTGCTATATTTTGAAGTTGCTTAGCATGATTTGTTTGATTAACTAACTATTCCATGCGGCTCAAATTAATCTGCTGGATCTGCAACTTATTTATTTTTCATTAACATATTGTACTTATCCCATGCCAACTCTCACTTAACCTGATCAACATCTGCCTTATATGTGTTGCAGGGAAACAATTGGAGGCAATGATGAGGTTTACCATCGAGGTTTGGACATGCATCGTCATATGTCTAACATCACATTATTGTGCAATTGCAGGAACCATACTAATATTTAGGTTTTAACAATTTGATCTTGCACATGTAGGTCCTGATGTCAGAGGTTTAGACCCACTGACCCATCTTGCATATGGGGAAATGAGATGTCCAAGAATATCAGTCAAGCCAAGAAGCTCAGAAAAGTTGTTAGGATAAAGAAACTAGCGACGAATTACAATAAGATCTTTGTTTGCACGATGAAGAAGACATCCGTCAACTATAGGATGGTAGTAATTGTTTTACCTTGTTTTTTTCCTTTGACACCATTTCAATATTTAGAACATATATTTATGCATATCTTTGTTTTTAGTTCTTTCCAACGCAGTTCACCAATGCTTACTTCTCAGACCTCTTTTGCGTGGTCAAAAAGCAAGGAAGATATTCAACACCTACGGTACAATATTGAAGTCTTCCTGAAGAGGGCGAAGGTTGGGCGGACAATCACCCACAACCACTAGCCTAAAATTGTAAGGACATTCAACATCACTGAAGGCTCAATATCCGCTTTCCGCTTCAGCAATTTCTAGATGAGATTCATCTGTCTATTTACCGTGTATGATGCTACTTTCTAAAGGTTTTAGATGTTGCGATGAAACTTGGTGTTGTTGGGTAATTGCGTACCTATCTATATGCCTATATGATATAACTGAGTGCTGAAGCTATCATATGTAATTCAATTATGAAATGATAGCTGCCATAATACGGATATGAATTATATGGTATGTTTGATATGAAATGTTAATTTGATTACTAAATGGGTTATCAATAATAGGCCAATTAGCCTGATTATTGGGGTTTTCTATTGCATACGGTTTCTCAGACATCACCATGAGTGATGAACTCAAACAAACCCACACGGTTTCTAGAAAGTAGGTGTGTTGGATCAATAAACAATCATGCACTATTTTCGTCTGACAAATGTTTGCGTTAGGCCACCTTCCACAAACATTTACATAAAAAATCGTGTGTGATATACATACGAACGGAAACGCTTTTCTGGGATTCACTGTTTGGGATGTACGTACAAACGGAAACGATTGGGCTTGATAATTGTCCCCGATGGCTAGCCCGATCGCACACGAACTCCTTTTGCCCCACATGTGTGACCGGAGAACCTATCACCGACGGTTTCTGAGTCGTGTTGGAAGGACCCCATATCGCACACACAGTCAGGCGATGGTTTAAAACTCCGTCGCGGAAAAATGTTAAAACCGTTTGTATAGCACGTCTCTGAACATGTGATTTCTCTCTCTTAGAGAGATGGCGTACTAAATGAACCAGAATTTGATTAGGTGTGTCACGACTCATAATAAATTGCTCTAGTTTGCTACATAATTCCATGGTAATTAACTTGCAGCAACAACCATGTCAATGAATATATCTTAGCCATTCCTTTTCTTCTGCTTTAATACATAAATAACTTCATAGTAACAACTTTTCAAGAAGGTAGTAGACAGAGTAGTAATCATGCATTGAATAAACATCAGAGTAAATTTTATATAAGAGGAGGTATATATATACACCCAAAGAGGCAAACGTGTTTGCCAAGGTACCCTAGTTTTTTCGCTTGCCACTTACTCAAGACTCTAAGAAGGTTATGATATGAGAGGACGTGGCCTTACCGCTTCACGGTGACGCTACTTTTCACCTTTGATATTGTTTTTTTTTTAGGGAAGTAGAACACTAGCTAGTAAAAACACAAGAGAGTAAGCAAACCTGATGGAGATTATTGTAGTTACAGTCTTGTCGTGATAGGAATGTGAGGACTCAGGACCAAACTGTGACTTTCTTACATGCGAAGCTAGAGGCTCTCCTATCTGGCCTATAGCATCGCCCTATCGACTAGCATAGATAGGTAATAAAGCAGGTACCATTGACACACTAGCCCAGAACGACAAGTGCAGTCCGTGAACCACTTGGCTGGATGTTGGCCAGGTCATCACGTATGCTTACGATGCAAATCCAGTTATGGCCGCGCGAGCTACTCTCCTAGTTGTGGTTAGCATGCACATGTGCCTCCCTCAGTTTCCCTTCAAACTCGTGTTCCTTGATTCCGTAAATCAAAGGTTCAGGGATGAGCTAATTTTTTTAAAATAATACAATTTTTATATTAAATTTCAGAAATATTACGCCGTAATTATATTTTTTAAAAATATTATCGAGTGGGCCTACTGCTGGCCGATAGGCCCCCAGTGGGCCCACTGCCGGCCGATTGGCCCCAGTGGCCCACTGCTGGCCGATTGGCACCCAGTCTGCTTCCTCTAGGCCGATAGGTGCATGCACCCATCTATCTGTTGAATAGGTATTTGAAAAATGTTGAAGAAATATTTGAAAAAATATTGATCATGCATATAAAAATATTAATCAAGCATTTAAAAAAAATGTTGTACAAGTATTTGAAAATGTTGAACAAATATTTGAAAACTGTTGAGTAGGTATTTGAATAATGTTGAAGAAGTATTTTAAACAATGTTGATCATGTATATATACAAATGTTAATCAAGCATTTGCGACAAATGTTGAAGAAGTATATGAAAAATTTGTTGAACAAGTATTTGAAAAAAAATATTGAACAAGTATTTTAAAAAATATTGATCATGTAAATAAAAATGTTGAACAATTATTTGTAAAAATGTTGACCATGTATATAAAAATGTTGAACAAGTATTTGAAAAAATTTAAACAAGTATTTGAAAAAATAATATAGAAAGAAAAGAAAGAAAAAGAATGAAATAATGGAGAAGACCGGCTCAGTCACCTCTAGTTGGTCGCGATCCCTTTTCTGACCAGCAATTGGAAACTAATGGGGTGGTTAGCTGCTCTGGTGATTGCCATGGAGACCAGGCATCGATCCCCAAGTTAGCTAATAACTACCCCACCTGCTTCCAGATGTTAAACTTTTTTTCAAATACTTTTTCAATTTTTAAACATACTTGTTTAACATTTTTTAAATACTTGTTCAACATATTTTAAATACTTGTTCAACATTTTTATATACATGATCAACATTTTTACAAATACTTGTCCAACATTTTTATATGCATGATTAATATTTTTTAAAATACTTGTTCAACATTTTTATATACATAATTAATATTTTTTCAAATATTTTTTCAACATTTTTGAAATACTTGTTCAACATTTTTTGCAAATGCTTGATTAAAATTTTTATATACATGATCAACATTTTTTAAAATGCTTCTTTAATATTTTTCAAATACCTATTCAACATTTTTCAAATATTTGTTCAACATCTTTAAAATACTTGTTCAATATTTTTTAAAATACTTGATTAACATTTTTATATGCATGATCAACATTTTTTTCAAATACTTTTTCAACATTTTTCAAATACCTATTTAACAGATAAATGGGTGCATACACCTGTCGGCCTAGAGGAAGCAGACTGGGTGTCAATCGGTCAGCAGTGGACCGACTGAGGCCAATCGGCCAGCAGTGGGCCGACTGGATCCAATCAGCCGGCAGTGGGCCGACTGGGGGCCAATCGGCCAGCAGCAGGCCGACTGGATCCAATTGGTCAGCAGTAGGCCGATTGGGTAATATTTAAAAAAATATATAATTACGGCATAATATTTCTGAAATTTAATATAAAAAATGTATTATTTAAAAAAAATTAGCCAGGGATGAACCAAGTGCCACACCTGACACAAATGCATCAGTGGATCTGGTAGAAGGGGATGAGAGTAGTGTCGGGCTGTAGCCTAGTGGGTCGACCTGGGCCGCATGTGGCCCAGTGGCCGCTGAGTCTGTGCGTTGTACTTAAGCTGTCAGCTACACAGAGAAGGCAAGAAAGGAAACATCTTTGGGTTCCCATCATCCCCTTCATCTAGCTCCTGGCCTCACCCTGATGCTCTTCCTCACCTCTATCCCCATTCTGTGTGGCAGATCTCTGAATCCTTACGATTTCGGTCGTCACACCAAGTACCGGTGAGAGGGTGGAAGCTGGAATATGAGACGGAGGCCGCAATA
Organism: Triticum urartu; assembly: GCF_003073215.2. Classification (NCBI taxonomy): domain Eukaryota; kingdom Viridiplantae; phylum Streptophyta; class Magnoliopsida; order Poales; family Poaceae; genus Triticum; species Triticum urartu. The sequence continues at coordinate 27,334,584 of NC_053022.1, forward strand.
TCACATAATATGTGTAGCACGAGAACATATCTAATTAGAGGACACCCCGCGCGTTGCTGCGGGAATTGGCTGATGAAAATTAGGATAATAATATGAGAATCAAAATTAAAATGCATCTGACTTAATTATTATATATGATTCTATATAACTGTGACAATATTTATTGAATATAAGTAGAATATGTAAATCAATATCATTTTTCCATCCATGGTTGAATATTATGGTGGTTCTTTTCCCATGCCTGATTGGATATTAAGGTCGGACTTATCTCATACATAATTATATGGTGAGATGGCATGCTGGCATGTTTAGATAAATACATTAGTGGGGATTACTCTCTGTTGTATATAGGATATCAAAACATGAGTATATGTATGTGACATTTAAGTATAATATTTTGCAATTAGAAAAACTAGCTAAATACCTGTGCGTTGCTACGGGAATCAACCAAGATTATAATGAAAAATCATGATGCGCTGAGATCACCAAAACATCTACTCGATCTTAATTACAAACATGATATTTTGAGCAACGTTAAGATACAATAAGCATCAATTTCACATATCAGTGTCAAAGCAAGCATGAATCAAGGACAGTAAACACAAAGTTCAAACTAAAGGAAGCAAGTTCACATCATGATAGCCAAGTTTACACAACTCTCTATTTCAAATTATTTCCCTACGATGTGGCTACAATACCCCCATATACTTGCAGGAATCATAAATCATAGGGGATTCCCGTCGCCGTACGTCATGATTCCCATCATACGTCATATAGGGGATTCCTCCACAATGTGCGCTCATTCCATGCATGAGTCAAATATATATACTCCCATCATCCCACAATATAAGATGTTTTTGCAAGCTGTCTTAGCTTGTAAAAATGTCTTATATTATTGGACGGAGGGAGTAAATCTCTAAGTTATGTATTAAAATGTTTTCTCACAACGACAAACAGATTGTAGCAGTTCAAATCAAAATGGCAACTTTTTGTCCTCTTTAACCAATCCATTCTCCTATATAAACATGAAGGAAGTAATAATGCATTATGATCATGTTAATGTATATATGGCATATGATAGTATATGTATCATATCCTGATTGTATAGCGTTTGTAGTGATTCTAGGATCATGTAGATTGATCCCATAGAGATTTACCTTGCTGTACAAGTTGTAATGCTAACCATATATTGAATGGTATGCCAAGAGGCAACACACGGCAAACATGTTCTTCTTGTCCATTTAGAAAGATAGTCAATACCTCCTCCACAACAAACTCAAGATAGTAGGATGAAGAAAACAATACTGGATTCCTAAACCAGTGTGTCAAATTCTCAGACAAATTACTTGGCATTTAGATGTTTATTTTCTCAATCCATACTTCAAACCTTACATATGCTAGCAACCAAGATTTCTTAAAATTAGAACCTCCCCATGGTCCGGCTCCTGCAGAGTACCGGCTCACCTCGTCGTTCTCGTGTTCTTTGTCTGCTGAGGTGGCATCAGCTCTATGATGCCTCCTCCAAGCTCCATTTCTCATCACAGTCAGCCTAAGATTTTTTTTAAAAGAACCTTGTTGTTTATAGATGACAACAACAGCAACAATATTTAGACACACATGACCAACACTGAAGAACTTCGTAAGAGCTACTTGTTTTATGTGTGTATATAAGCTCCCACATTTTGCTACAAGTTAGAAAAAAAAGATACTCCGTCCGATTCATAATAATTGATGCTGCTTTAGTACAAAGTTGTACTAAAGCAGCGTCAATTATTATGGACCGGAGGGAGTAGTTAGTTTCTTTTTTCAGTTTGCAAGACATAAGATTATATAAAATCTGTTATTATCGCTACTTTGTTTTTCTCTCCGAGCAAGAATACATAGATGGGAGAAAATATATCTGCGTATTATAATTGAATTTATTTTCCGTCCCAAAAAGAATATGCATAAATGTGAAAAGAATATAGCTTATAGTAATATGTGTGATCCTTGTTCCATCTACATAGTTAAGAGGAGAAACAATGAATACACCTATAAATTTGATCGCATAATAATTCTGCAGTGCAAGATAATCAAAGAGGATAATACACAATGAGACTGACAATCATAGTACTGAAAAGAATTACCTATAAATACATGAAAGTCGTGGATAAAATTGACAAACAATGAAACTTGTGTGCAGCTGCTGGTAATTTCAGAAAAGATCTACTTCACCCCCCACCCCCACCCCCCCTCGCCATTCGCTGACAATGCCTAACCTCCATCCCTAAAGATGCCTAATAATGACATGTGATATTTCTAGCCAACATCTTGTGTCTAATATCAAGGACGGTTCAAAAAAGTAAAATTCGGCAAGAAACACACGGTTATCTTTTAGTCGCCTTATGAAAAGTGTCGTATATCATGACTATCTATTGCAATTTCTTCCTCAATTCGTATATCATGACATAGTATAGCTCCAACTATGAAAAACAGTTAATTAACTGCCCAAGTAAATCAAAAAAGAAGTAGTTAAGCAAATCTTAGACTTTTGTTGAATGTTGGATCTTGGATGGCTAGATGTGTACTATTTCTTATGCTGCAGCCATAGAAGACCCTCCAACTGAACCGAATCCATGATAGACTGCTCACAAACACAGAATAACAAATAGTTTTTTTCTAATTAACTGCAGTTCATGGTTGAAGCTATGTTATGGCTTACGGTGTTGTTTAACGAGCCCAGCCTCTGTACATATTCCTTCAATATGAATGGTTGGAAGCACATACAACGGAGCAAGAATTGTTGTATTCCTAAGGTTGGTTTCAGTTTGATTGAGCCATGAAACATCAACCTTTTTATTTGATTCTACATCAAATAAGAAATATTTGAACTCATGTGCTGCACAATAGGCAAAAGACTTCCTAGAAATCCAAACAGAGTGGAAGAAAAATAGACCAATCCTTCGTTCCCAATAAAGAACTGTAGCCTGCAGGTAATTAAGCTATAAGTTAATTGCTTCAGGATTCAATAAGCGACATGGGGTGAAATTACCCGTGTTGTACCTTGCGGAGATGTACAGAATACTACGAACACGAATCAAACGATGGACGACCAATTGTCATCAGCGTGATGTGGCTTTGTGCTTCTGAAGACGGGCCACAACTCTGAAGATTGGAGAAAAGGAATCAGAAGGGGTGTGGCCTCCATGCAGTTCCGGTGACGGCGTGCTTGCAGTTGCAAGCTATAGACTGAAGGCACCTTAGAGTTTACCATGGCCGTGAGGAACGTCACTCGGCTGACTCCGATCTGCCCCTCCAACCCCGCCGCAGCAATTGATAGCTTGCTCCTCCCTCCAAGAACCCCATGTACCAGCTCCCCGCCTCAACATGCGTTTGCTACCCCATCCTCAGCTACGACAGAGGACAGAGTTGGCTGCTCGTGGCCACCACCGATTTTGGGGTTTGAGGACGACCAGATCCGGCAGGATTGCCCGGCGTTGGGGGCGGGGAGCATGCGTCCAGTACGACATCATAAGGGAGAGGAGCGCGATGTCTGCTGGGAAGCACGACCAGATCGACGAAAGGCTCCGCGCAGGGTAGGGATGATGGTCGTCTAGCCAAGCCGCTGTATGCAAGTCTCGCGGATCACCAGTCTTGGTTCCCACCGATGGCTCCGATGAGAGGTCAAGTGGAGCTGGGCCATGGGCCTCGGTGAGGGCGCCGTTGTGGGGTTACCGAGTTCCCTGCCCGCCGTGGAAGCTGTCTCCAAGCAAGGGGATAGAGGGCGGAGGGGGAGCAGGGGCGGTAGGTGCTCGTCGCCTTTGCCAAGTTGAGCGATGAAGGAGAGAAGGCCGCCGGCGGCGATTTCTCTCGCGAGAGGATTGGGGACGAGGAATTGTGGGGTTAGTGGGAGATGAGGTGTGCGGTCGTGGGCTGTTTCCTTTCTTTTTTTTCTTTTTATCGAGCGGCAAAGGCGTCGCGGCTTTCCTCATATTTCTGGAAGAGAAAAAATCTACGTGCATACGATGGGAGGGGGATCGAGCGAGGTCGAACCATCACGATGTTCGATCCCCTTTAATAGTAGAGATATATTATATATCTTTAAATATATTTAAAACATAAAAATCCTACAATCAAGTTAATAAACTCAATGACACGGAATTCCGTAGTTGATCGGCATAGTGATCATAGTCGATAGAGCAGTCGCCATGTCGCTTTCGTACCAGGCAATTGACAAAGACAAATGATCCGAGCAACGGCTTCCTGCTATGCATGCCCTAGGCTAGGTGAGCGACAATCGAGAAAGAAAATAGTTGATCGGTAGATGTATGATTATCCGTGCAACCAGAGACACCAACCATCAAATTTCGGAAATCACGCACGGGCCATTCTACGTTATCTTCATTGACTTATCCTGTTCACCTCTTGGTTATCCAAATTAGATGTGCTATAAAGGCCAACACTAACCTATCTTGAACAATCAATATCCAAATAGCTGCAAAAGCTATGACTCTTGCTGGTTGTAATGGCAAGTATCATATACTAGTATTATACATATGATACTAGTGTATATCATATACTAGTATCATGCATATGATACTAGTGTATGATACTACATCCGTAGTGCATAGTATTATAAGTTAGTATCATAGCTAATCTTATTTATTGCCATGCATGACACGTAGTAGCATATTATTTAATATGATATAATATGATACTTAACTCTCTCTTTCTTCATTTAATCATATGTCATCTCATCAAATTTGTCTAGTTGGTATGCATGATACTACCTATGATACTACCATTACGACCAGCCTTATTGTGAGACATAGCGAGTGCTCACATTAATTGTAGCTCCATCCTGCCAGCTCAGTAGAGGCCCTCGGGTGGGTTTTTACACTGCTTAGGCGGTTTTTAGTTTATTTGTTTTTTGTTATTTTGAGGTTTGTCTGGTTTTCAGTTTCATCTGGGTTCTCTGTATTTTCTTTGTTTATTCTAAGTTATGTTTCTTTATTTTATTTTATTATAATGTACTTTATGTTTTTCTTTCTCCTTTTTTTTCAGTTTTCTCTTCTAATTATTCTATTTTGTGTCATCTTTACTCTCTTTGTGTAAAATACACGCATGTTTCCAGAGCTACATAAGATGACTTTTTCAGAAAAGTAAACATTTTCCAAAACGTAAACGGACATTTTTTTAACACTGCAAAAATATTTGAAACAACTTGGACATATTTTTATGTTTGAGAAATACAGTTATTATTTTAGTTTTGTTTTACTATTTGTCATAATGATGCAGCACAGGAGCCCCCCCCCCCCCCCCCCCCTCCTAACCAAGGCCACGGTATAAGAGTATCTTCAACCGGAGTTGGCAAATCTAGGCCCTATATGTCCGTGGACGCGAGCGAATGTCGGAGTTATGGTCTTGAGGCAATCATGTGATGATGTTATTTCCGTATGTATTCATGAGTTATTTGGATTTTCCTTGAGCATCACCAATGATATGTATAAATAAGCATCTGACTTGTTTACGAAACTATATATTATATGATGATTGTTCTAATGGCCCCTAGACGATAAGATTAAGCCAACACATACCCTTAGAGTAGTATATGATTCGGTTGATATTTACGTTTCACAAGTTCTGGGCATTGAGATGCTAAACCGATAGTATGGACTCAGGGATGGAGATCACCGAGTTGGACATACCTACTTTGGGACGCAGCGTAATATTGTTATCTGTTAGTATCAAGCACAATGTGTATGCCATGTCCAAGGCCTGAGATCCTCACATGTTCTCGGAATGAGGATCGAGTCACCCAGGGTCTATCGAATGCTATTTCGTAACTAGGTAGTTATAATGGTAGCTTTCGGGTGAGTCGCAGACATGTTGCGAGACATGATTGATCAAGATGGGATTTATCCCTTCGATACAGAGAGATGTCCTCTAGGCCCACACGCCTGATTAGATTAGGTAAGCATGGTCATGCGACTTGGGTTAAGAGTTAACCTTATTTGAGAATCTGTAACCCAGTACCAGGTGGAGCGGTGCTTCATCTTAAACATTGATGGTGGCGGATCTCGGCGGCGTGGCGCAGTGGAGATTAGGCGTCCGATGCGCGAAGATGGACTCGCGCAGGAGGAGGATACTGTCTGACGTCAATGGTGGCGTCGATGGCAGAGAGGCTTTGCAAGGTCGGTGCGTTAGTTTCTGCTCTGGAGATGGATTGGTGGAAGACGGCGGCGGTGACACATGACAGTGCGTCGGACCGGTTTGTACCTCAAACCCAGTATGTGGCTCGGTTGGAGTCTCTGACTTTAGATGTTAGGCTTTGGTGTGATGTCTGTATGGTATTAGCCTCGGACTGTCGGCACCCTTTCATCAAGTGGATATGAGTAGCGACCATTGTTGCTAAGATGGTGGCTTCAGACTACCTGGTGTACTACTTTATAAGGTCTTTGTGAATAATCAATAGAATGGTGACAATCCTCCTTTTTAAAAAATACTAGTCCACAGACGTCAACCCACTCCCCGCTCCCTCTGCCTCGCCAGCCAAATTTTATGTTTTGACCCTTTTGCGGATGTTTGGCGAGATTTGACCCAGGTTCGAGAAATTTTTAAGATCTGACCATTTTCCTATCGCCAAGGTCGATGGCGGTAGGGTATACCAGCCTACCGCCAAGGTCCCTGGCGGTAGGCAACTTATCCACGTCAGCGCAGTGCTGCCCTACCGCTAAATAGGCCGGTTGTAGCCTGTGTACCCCTATCGTCGAGGTGCCCGATGACAGGTGAGTAGACACACTGTATTTGATCATAGTTTTAAATAGCCGACTATAGCCCCGTAATAGCCCCTTATAGCCTTTTCAGTAAGGTGCCGCTAAATGGCCGACTTCATAAATTGCTCGCTATAGCCTGCTATAGCCCGCTATAGCTCAGCTATATAGCTCATTTGGAGGCCAGCCGCTATTTTTCATAGCTCGCTATTTAAAACATTGTATTTGATACTTCGATATTATTTGCGGCAGGGCGTGCACCCCTACCGCCGAGGACCCCGGCGGTAGGCTGTATACCCTACCTTGGTAGTAGAAAAAGGACCAGATTTTGAAAAAAAATTCAAACCAAGGTCAATCTTGCTAAACTTTCGCAAAAGGGTCAGGACACCAAAATCGGCTCCCTCTCCAGGGAAAAGCCATGTGCGGTGGACGGTGACGGCAGGACCTCCCGTGTCTTCCCGCGCTCCGGCGCGGTTTATTTCCCAGATCTCACATCCTTGCGGCAGTAGGTGTGCGCCACCATAGGCTATCATCCCTCCTTCGATCTATGGTGCTTGGGTGGTATTCAGCTGGGCCGAGGCCTTTGTGATGCCGCCTATGGATCCTCTGACAGCGATATGTGCACAGTGGCTCCGAGTAGGTGATGCTAGAGGCTGGTACTCGGGCATGTAGCTGCGTGCTCCTGGCGGTGGTGCGACAACTGCAACGACTATGTTTGTTTGCCGTTGTGACTCAGGGTGGACACGGTCCAATCCGGTCCGGTCCCGGTCTGAGCCGTCGTTTGGACCGGCCGCCGGCGGTCCGGTCCGGACCGGACCGAGCAGCATGGCGGGCCTGTTTTCAGGGACCGGACCGGCGATGGTGAAGCCCGGGCCGGACCGAGAAGACCGGCGGTCCTGTTTCCATGGCGGTCATGGCAAGGCGGCAGTGACCATATTATCGGCAAGAGATGGGTGTTGTGACGGAAACAGTGCACAAAGGCAGTGGGGAGGTGGGCGACATGTGCGGGCGCTGTGGCGAGGTGGGTGACATGCACGACCGCCGGCGGCGAGGCGTGCGATGTGCGCTCTGCGTCGCGGCTGTTAGGCTGGTTGTAATGAGGAGTATTATATACTAGTATCATGCATATGATACTAGTCTATGATACTACATTCCTAATGCATAGTATCATATGTTGGTATCATACAGGACTACATTTATTGTCATGCATGACACAAAGTAGCACATCATTTAATATGATACGGTATCATGATATCATACTCAAATCTCTTTTTCTTCATTTAATTCTATGCCACCTCATCAAAATTGTTTAGTTGTCATGCATGATACTATCTATGATACTCCCATTACGGGCAGCCTTAGCCATGAACTTTCCTTAGCAGTTAATTTTTGTTGCATGCAACTAATGTAGAACGTGCATGAGCCCATGATTTTCTCTCTGCGGGCCTCTCCATAATTTGCGGGTCAAACCTGACGTGAAGTTAAATGCCAACGCCGTGATTTTCGGATCAGCCCTGTTTCTCTCATACTTCCTATTTCTTGTTCGACTGAATAAAAATGCAGAAAGGAACACACGAACATGACTGAATACACACGTAGGTGCGGCCACTAACCCAACTAACTCCCGATCTAACCTCCACTGTGTAGGATCATGGCGCGGGATTATAGTCAGAGCGCAGCAATCCTCCCATGATTTGCGCCTTCCAAAAAATACTTGCCTGATTTGTTGGACGCGAAAATCACGACAGAGTGTTTCTCCCACGATCCGAAAATCATGGCCGATCGAGTTCTTCCCCAGTTGATGGCGTGCGTGCGTGCTGTGCTGAAACGGCTGCCATGGCGAGGGTCCAGAACGCGAGATCGTCCGCGGTGCACGCACGGCAGTGACGGCGAGCGACGGCGAGAAGCTATGGCGCATGGGGAAGAGAGCAAAGAACGAGTGGGGAAGCTTGGGGGCATGGTGGTTCTCCCGGAGTCTGCCGGTGGCCACGATGACGAGGAACAGCGGCGGCGCTGACATTTTCTCCTCGGTCCTCTCGGTCGGACCGGTTAAAGACCGGACCGGACCGGGAATTTTTCGGGCCGTATTTGGCAGACCGGACCGGCCATTTTCTCTAGCGGGCCAGGACCGAGCGGGCCAAGCCCGAGCGAGCCACGAGCGGTCCGAAAAGCCCGCTCGGTACGTCCAGCCCTAGTTGTGACGGCCAACGCTAGTGGCTGGGGATCCCAGGTGGCCGCCCGACGGCTAGGTCGGTTGTGAACTGGCGTTGTAACAGAAACAGCGACTTACTGAAGTGATGCAATGGTAGAGTGGGAAGGATGCGGCTTTGGCTTGTCATGTCTTGGTTCTGTCCGACTCTACCACATTAGATTTGTAGTATGTACGCACAAGGCGTTGGGCTGTAGTTCATGTATCGCAGGCCTGACCCTGGTTGGGTGTTAATATCCATGAGAGGAATTTGCCACATGCAGGTATCTCCAGGCATGTATGTTGTGGAACGGTCTGAATCTCAGTTTCTCGTGATCATTGTGTGTGGATGTACACCTCTATGCAAGATCATCATCTTCTTCAGAAAGTGGTGAGAGCAGCACACATCTTCTTTTGTTTAGTGGTGCTCTTTTGAGTATAACGCATCTTCAGCTCTGGGGTGAAAACTCAAGGTCTATCCTTCAATGGTTATACATGGCAATGTTGGTGCCTGTGTGCCATTTCTTTGTTGAAGGTATTTCTCTACAGCCTCGCGAGACTTTCTTTCCAGGGTGAAAACCTAATATTGGAACTTCAACGGTTGGTCCCAGCAACAACGATGGTTTTGTGTAGCTCCCTTTCTGTCGATGTTGCTATATGGTCACTTATATGTATTATGCCAAGGCATTATCCAGAAAAGTCTCTTCAAGTTTATGTAGTTTAATTTCTGTTGATATGTGGATTCTTAAGGCATTACTTGCTTGAATGCCGTACTCATCACTGCATGATTCCTAGTAGGTGGACGTTTTTTGTTTTTTTAGATCCATTGATTTGTATGGTGAGTGAATTGGTTATGAAGTAGCATCCATGAGCATTATCCCACAATCTATTCCTTTGGCAGTCTGTCCTTCATGAAAACATCAAAATTGAACCAAGCTTGGCATACTCAAACTTGTCTATGATGTTTAGTTCTAGGTCGTCTTCTTTGCCTCACATATAAATTATACTTCAGATTTAGATAATTTTAAAGCCGGTGTGTAACTTGACCATGCGTGGTTTTGATTTTGAACAGTTGTAGTATCAAAATCATTGGCATGCTAAATCCTTGCTTTGATTATCTATAAGAAATGGTTGCTTTTGTATTATTCACTTGCTTCAACTTTTGGTAATACTTTAGCAGTGAGCTGCAAATTGTGATTTATTTTGCTCTTGAACTTGCAACTTGCGACTGCAGATATATGTATCACATTTCTTAAATCACATCAGTACATATGTTTGTGAAATGCCGCAAGAAATCAGTGTATTCACACAATAGCGTGGATCAATGCCATGTTTCTTCGGTGAAGTGTAGCGTGCTAACCCTTCTAGTCTGAACGAATCTCAACATACCACGTAAACACGAGAACATGCATTGACTCAATTGCCAGTCTGTAATTTCCAACAAGGGCCCTCATTGTAATGTAGTTTACTAAAAAATTGATTGTGAATTTAATTGAACTAATACAGTACAAAATTCTACAACGGTTTTAGCTTAATTAAGTATTGAGCTGTAACCAAAGTGGCACAAGATTAGCCAAGAATATCTGACCACTTATTCTATGCTACAAGTGTTCTTTTGTAAGAAAAAATTATAGATGATTCTGGAAGTATGCCATCATTTATGCGAAAAGAAGAATAGGTTGGTCGGTTGATTGTTCGGGCGCCTGTGATTTATGCATAGGCTGTAAAGTCATGTCGTTGGCGCCGTCGGGATTGAAGAATATGACATTGACAACCTGAGCACCATGGTACCACCAAAGTCTGCATCGCCGGCCGCCGGGCACCCCAGGGCGGCCTATAACAGGACTTATGTTAATTTTCGCATTCGAAGCTATGATTTTAGCAATAGAACCATGGTACTCAATAAATATTTATGCTGGTAATCCAAATCAGATTTTTGGCGTAGGCATCCATCTTATCGACTGGATCAGAAGGAATGGGCGGTCCAGTTTAGTTTCGGGGTACCATAAGAGAATTTAATTCTGTTGCAAGTTATGACATGCAACCCCTCAAAAGCACATGATATATGAGGTGGTGACATTGTTTTTATTCCTGTCACTTCTCCTACGCATCCATAGGAAACTGTAGCTAGCCATAGCACAAATACAAGAGAGAACTCGGGGCCAGTATAAGATAAGTCAGGTTTAGAGTCTTATCTATTGGGAATGAGAGGAACCGGAAACACATGTTGGCTCTGCTGGATGTATAAGTTGAGTGGCACAGGGTCAACATGCACTGGAAAAGCGAGAAGAACTTTACCGAAAAAGGGTTTCCCCTGCTTTGTATTCCAAAGCAACGAACACCATACACATAGCATTGCTGGGGCGAGCAGCACAACAAGCCCAAAAGAAAAGAAGAAAAGAATGCCAACAACGGCAGTTCGACAAAGCATGGATGAACCGCCACCGCTGCGCCCTCCGGAGACACACCACCACCGCCCGAGGCTCCGATCTGCCGCGTACCAAGCGGCACCTTCAAGAAAGAATGCGACGCCGACGACGCTGCCGCCCGGACGAGTCCTAGAGTTTCCCCCGGTATGCGGAGGGAAGTGGAGGATGGCTACCACCGACACCCTTCAAGAAGGAAAGGTGGCACCCGTCGATGTCACCGCATCGGAGCCGGCCGAACCGGCAAGGATTTCTCCCGCACAGCAACCCCACCGCCCAACCGGAGCCGACCAGCCAAACCACCGCCCAACACCATGCGCCATCGCGGATGCGCCGCCACCCAAGCTGTCTCACTACGAGCACCAACACGAGGCCAAGAAGGCCGGAGAGAAGAGCCAAGCGACAGGAGCAGCAACACCAAGGCCGAGCGGGAGGGAACCACCTCCTCCGTCGTCGTGCGAGAGGCCTGCGCCTCCGACACAGTCGCGGTTGCCGTCCGGACACGGCAGCGGGGCAAACCAGGCCACCCCTGGCCCGGCCAGGCCCGCAACGGGCCCGCTAAGCCCCGCCGGCCGTGCTGCAGCAGGCTGGCGCCGGCGCCGCCAGCACCTCGCCGCTCATTGCTGTTCCCCCGCCTCCCGGAAGACTCGTCACGGATCAGCCCCGCCGCCGGCCCGCACAGGCCCAGATCTGGGCCGAGCGCCGCCGCCAGGACCCACCGCTGCGCCGCCCCGCCGCCAACGACGCCGCCGCCGTCCAGCCGCCCACCCGCGCCGCGCCAGGGAACTCCGCTGCCATCCGGTCCGCCGCCGCCTAGGAGCACCCCCCGGTGCAGCTCCACCCCGCGCCGGAGAGCCATCGGGAGGGGAAGGTCAGGGGGCCGCCGCCACCAGTGACCCCGGGGCCAGGGCGGCCGCGGGCGCCAGCGACGGCGGCAGGAGGAAGGAGAGATGTGGGGACTGGAGGAGGGAGGCGACGATGCGCGGCCAGTCGCCCGTGGGGGCGACACGGTCGCGGGAGCTCCACAAAGCCAGAGCGAGAAGAACTTTCATGAAGTGGATTTGTATGGAGGCATGCATGTCCCTAACTCATAGATCACAGCCACTCCAAACAGTTCCGATGAGGCAGCTGACCAGTCGTGTCAAGCTAATCCCACTGAATCTTTTTTTTCTCTCTAAAATATTGAACTTCTTTATAGCGTAATCCCACCGATCTAGAGTTATCACATAAACACGAGAACATCATCGACTCAATAGACTGTCTATATGTTCCAATAAGGGCCGCCAATCTAATGAGGTTTGCTAAAATAATGATTGTGAATTTAATCAAACAAATACAGTACAAAGGCACGGTTGGGAACACGTCTCCAAGGGCTGAAAAGTGTGTCTACATTCGGCTTTAGCTTAAGTGCTGAACTCTAACATAAGTGGCATAAAATCAGCTAAGCATATCTGGCAAAGTCTCTACAGGATCGGAGGACATAGTTTTTTTATTTACCTGAGGATTAGCAAAGGTAATACGATATTTCAGTCACGTTCGTGCCTCTCTTTTGGGTCTTGGGTCATGTTTTCTCTGTTAGAGCCTAGTTGTTCTGTATAGCAAGCACGGAATAAATAAATACCAGCATTTTGATCTTTACTATCATCATCTCCAACGAAGATATCATTTTTTTAAACGAAAGGGGTTTCCCCCCACCCCAACTTTTATTAAAGGCAAGGCAAAACCAAACACACAACATTCAGACTATTAACAGCGCTCGGCGACAGCCAAAGTAGCTGCCACAGAGGATACAGAAAAGGGTTCCTGGCTACCCTATTAAATCAATATTACAACAAGAGAGTTTTATAAAGTAGGGCAAAGGAACCGGGTCAGTGATAGGATAGCACAAAGGATCGAGGCTAAAGATTAGGCACCCTATCACCAGACCCGCTCTAGGTACTCAATGACTCCAGGCGATCCTAAGCAACTCCCCTTTTTGGTGGTCCAAGAGCCTTAAGCGCCAGAGAAGAAGAGCACCATGGGCCTCGGAACCGAGGATTTTCAATTCCCTGATCAGTGCCCCCAACAGATCCAAAGCACAATGTATACTTTGTCATCTTCGCCTCCCGAAAAAGAAAGTCATTCCGCAAACGCCATGAGCTCCATAACGCAGCAAAGGTAGTGGTATTTAGAGCTTCAAAATGCTTTCTCTTCTTCCAGAAGGAAGAAAGTGAAGTAAAAGAAATGGGCACGGGAATGTTAAAGCACTCACCAATAAACCCCCAGATCTGCTTAGCTACAATACAATCAAAGAAAATGTGTTGTATTGTCTCCAATTCATTACAGAAGACACAACTCTTATCTTATCTACATGTCTGTGTTTGGCTAGATTGTCTCTAGTTTAGCATTTATTATAACAAATCAACCACAGAAAGACATGGACGTTAGGAGGAACTTTAATTTTCCAAATATTATATTTAACATCAAAAGAGCCCCCCCCCCCAAAGTTGATCATTTTGTAGAATGATTTGACCGAATACTGGTTGGATGGTTCCAGCATCCAAACAGGTTGGTCTGGGGTGTCAGACAGTATGACTTGACTAATTGTATTGATGAGGGCAAACCATCTAGACATAGTCCCCTCATCCACACACCTCCTAAAGGTAAGTTGGAGCTCTCCCCCATTCCACACCTGTGCAAGAGTAGCCTCTTGATGTTAACAAATATCAAACAGATCCTAGAATGCAGTTTTCAGAGAACAATTCCCGATCCAAATGTCATGCCAGAGGGAAACGTTTTCTCCATTCCCAGGGATCCATCTGTAAAAAGCTTTAGCTGCTGCAAGAGCCCATGACAGACTTTTCCAGAATGGAGAGCCCAAAACAGGCCTAGCATTGAAGATATTAGGTTTGTTGGTATTATATTTAAATGCAATGATCTTCCTCCAATCACTATCTCTCCCATCATAAAACTTTCTCCCCCATGATCCAATAGGGCCATGTTTAAATCCCTAAGGTTGGGTACCCCCAAGCCACCAAATTCCTTCTTTCTATAAACCAGCCCCCAATTGGCAAGATGATACTTATGGACCTCCCCCATATTGCCCCAAAAGAAGTGGGACATCTGGGAGGAGATCATATCAATAGCCCACTTAGAAAATTTCACAATTGACATCAAATAGGCAGGGATGCTGGCAATACAGGTAGTAAGTAAGATTACTTTGCCTCCGTATGAAAGGTGTTTCCCCAGCCAACCAACAATGTTCTTAGTGATTCTATCAATAATTGGCTGGAGATCCTCTCTTCTAAGTTTTTTAAAGTGCAGAGGAACTCCAAGTTATTTAAAAGGGAAGTCACCAAATTGGCAACAAAAGACCTGACCAATATCTTTGAACATGGTTTCAGAAACATTAATTGTATGCAAATCACTTTTATGGAAGTTAATCTTTAAACCAGAAAGTTTCTCAAAGCAAGTTAGGATGCATTTCAATTTTTTGGCACAATCAAGAGAACTGTTAAGAAAACAAATGGTATCATCTGCATATTGTAGACTCACAACCCCACTAGGGATGGCATGTTGTAGGAGCCCACAAATTAAACCTCTATAGACAACTTTACATATCACTTTACAGAAGACATCAGCCACAAGGTTAAACAGCAAAGGTGAGTGAGTATCACCTTGCTTCAGGCCCTTTCCCCCAGCAAAGTGGGGCCCATTAGTATCATTAATTCAAACCTAAAAAGTCCCCTAATGGATAGTAGCAAAAACCCAATTGACTCATTTGGTACCAAAGCCTCTAGAAAGAAGCATCTCTTTTTAAGAAGTCCCAGTAACTCTATCATAAGCTTTCTCATAGTCAAGCTTAAGAATGAAACCACTAGAACCAGATCTATGCAGGTCATGAATCACCTCATGGGCCATGACCACACTTTCCAGGATAAATCTCTCTTTAATGAAGGCAATCTTATTAGAAAAAATTAATTTGTCACAGAGGGGGGAAACCCTAGTTGTCATGGCTTTAGAAAATATCTTAACAACACAATTACTTAAATTGGTTGGCCTAAAAAATTTCATGTCCTTAGAATGAGGCACTTTAGGAATGAGAATAATAATGGAAAAATTCAGTTTGTGCATATCTATGTTACCCCTCTCAAAGTCTCTAACCATCCACATAAAATCATTTTTGATTAATTCCCAAAAGGTTTGATAAAACAAGAAAGAGAGGCCATCAGGGCTAGTAGCCCCACTAGCATAGGAGCTCATAACAGCCTGTTTAATTTATTCTTCGGAAAAAGGTCTCTCTAGAAGTTCCTTCTCTTCATTATTCACCATTTCATCAGTAGACCAAAAATCAACATCCAGATCACTAGTAGAAAAAGGGGCTTTGGTTCGGCCAGAAAAGAGCATTAGTACGGGTTCCATTACGAACCGGGACTAATGTGAGCATTAGTCCCGGTTCGAGCGGCTAGGGCACCGTACATGCATTACTCCCGGTTCAAATGGGACCTTTAATCCCGGTTGGTGCCACGAACCGGGACTAAAGGGTGCAATGCCCATTAGTTCCGGTTCGTGGCACGAACCGGTTCTAACGAACCGGTACTAAAGGTCTGCCACGAACCGGTACTAAAGGTTAGACCTTTAGTACCGGTTCGTGCCACGAACCAGTAATAATGGTGCAATTTTCAAATCCTACCCCCCCCCCCCCGTCTATCGCCTTTTCAGTTTTGTAAAAAACAAAAGAAAATGATAAAAACTTCAAAAGTTAAAATCCTTCGAGATGTAGTTATGTTACTAAATCTACTAGTTAGGAAAATTTAAAAACTTAAATTTGGACATTTTTGCAAAAAGTGTAGGGAAAATGTAAAACGGCTATAACTTTTGCATACGATGTCAGAAAAAACGTATAATATATCAAAATGTTCAGCGTGTTAGTATTCAAGAAGTATTGGTGTCAAATTATGGTCAAACTACTTATTCAAGAAGTATTAGTGTTACTAAATAATTATTCAAGAATATTAGTGTTACTAAATAATTATTTCAATTTTTTTGAATTTTGGTCAAATCTGATCAAACAATGGTCAAACTGTGGTCAAACAATGGTCAAACTACTAATTCAAGAAATATTAGTGTTACTAAATAATTATGGTTTTTTTGAACGATAGTTTCAAATTCAAACAGTGAAATGTGTGACTTCATGCTCAAGCTAAACACCTGAGGGTTAATAGGATTGACATCTTACTATTGTCAGGAAAACAACAAGTGCAGACTTGGAAACGAGGGAGAATAGAACCCGGAAGTTAAGGGTGCTCAGGCTGGGGTAGTGAGAGGATGGGTGACTGTTCGGAAAGTTAGATGATTTGGAATGATGAGGGGTGATTAGAGATTAGAGGTTAAATTGAGCAGTGATGAGGGCTGATTAGAGATTAGAGGTTAAAATAATTCATAAATTTGAAAATTCGGGAAAAAATTTCAAAAAAAAAATCATAGAATTTTCTTTAGTACCGGTTGGTGGCACCAACTAGGACTAAAGGTGGACCTCCAAGTAGCGGCCACGTGGAGGGCCTTTAGTTCCGGTTCGTATAAGAACCGGGGCTAGGGGGGCCTTTAGTAACGACCCTTTAGTCTCGGTTCCAGAACCGGGACTAAAGGCCCTTATGAACCGGGACAAATGGCCCCTTTTCTACTAGTGGATGGATGCCAGGTATAGATTCAAATGCAAACAAATCCTTACAGAAAGAAGTAGTCACCTCAAGCATATCTTTTGTGGATGTAACAACCCCAGAGGGGCCATTCATTTTAGTGAGGTAGTTTTTCCTATGTCTATGATTAGCAAGAGTTTGGTAATAGTCATTGTTTCTATCCCCTTCTAAAACATTTCTGTCCCTAGATCTCTGCCAAAGGGCAGTTTCCTCTTTCTTCTAGATCTCATATAATTCTTTCTTAATGCCCTTCAGCCTATCAAAGTCAGCACAGATGGCTGTTGAGACTCACATAGGACATCAAGAATGTCAAACTCTATAAGGAGAGACTTTTTCTTCTTTTCAATGGTTTCTTCCCTATTAATAATCCACTCTTTTATTTTTTTTTCAGAGAACCCTAATTTTAGCCAGCCAGTTATCAATCAAGGAACTAGAGAAGGAAACAAAGTTCCATGCATCTGTAACCATTTGATGGAACCCAGGTTGAGATAACCACCGCTTTTCATATCTAAAAAATTTTGGGTTGGAAGGGGCCCTTGCCGCAGTATCCAACACTAGGGGTGTGTGGTCACTCCCAACTCTAGGGAGTGCAGAAAGAGAAGACAAAGGGAAGTGGGAATCCCAATTCACAGAAGTGAACACCCTATCTAGCACAGCAAAAATAGGGGAATCCTGGTTATTGGACCAAGTAGAAACTCTATTTGAAATAGAAATCTCCATCAAGCCCCATCTATTGATCCAATCATTAACAAGGAAGGTAGTGTGTTGATTAATTAGCCCATTACTTTTATCGGATTCATTCCTAACCAAGTTAAAGTCTCCACAAACCATGATGAGATAGGAAGCATTGGCTAAAATGTCATGTAATTCAGCAATAAAGACTATTTTAAATTCAGGATAGGTAGAGCCATAAACCACAATCAGATGGCAAACAAAACCATCACTCTTGTTTTTAATAGTGGCATCAATAGAAAATCTATTGTTGACAAAACCAATCACCTCAAAGATGCTTTTCTTAAGACCTAAAAGGATCCCTCCAGCAGTATTGGTAGCAGGCAAAGAATGCCAAAAATATTATCAAACCTATCAACAGCCTTGAGGAAACCTTCAGAAATAATCTCTCTTTTAGTCTCTTGAAATCCAATAAAATCAGGATTAGACTTAGCAATGGTATCACAAAGGCATTGAATTTTCCCAGGTTGTCCAAGACCTCTAATATTCCAAATGAGACCTATCATGTTCAAGTAATTTTAAAAGGGTGAGATAGGCCACAAGGCTTGACCTTAGTTAGAATAGTGGGTGTTTTCCTCAAAGCAACAGCAGTGCCAACTGGCTCAGAGAAAAAGTCACTCACAGGGGTTCCAACCACATCATTTTGATCAATGTCTATACTATGAGGGAGAGTAATTTTAGTATTATTATTGGCAAAAACCAGACATCTTTCCCTTTCCTCAACCATCATTTCTTCAATGGTAGAATTTTTTTGATATTCAAATCCCCTGATTACTAAGTTCACTTGTTCCATTTGATTAGCTAAGATAGTTTTATCAACAGTAGAGAATGATTTACCTTTGGAGGTTTTTGGGATTTCTATATTCTGCTTCCTCCTGTATGCAGCAACTTTTTCCAAAATGTTCACATTACCATGACCTCTGGTAGCAGGTTTCTGTGTTAGAATTGGTCCCCACTTGGAGCTCTTCTCAAGAACAGGAACATCCACCTGAGCTTGGTTAAGTGATTACAACAAGGATCTTTTCAAGTGATCACTTTGTAGGATATGAATGGCCTCAGGAGGGAGAACACCCAAATCTTCTTCCTTGTGATACTCATCCTCAGAATCAGATAGATCAATAGATTTGAGTGGCCCTTCACAGTATTCCATACTACCAGATTTCTCACCAGATGTCATTTTAGTATCACCATTTCCAGAAGGAACATGCATTTTTTGAACCATATCCTCTTTAACCAAGGTACCATCCAGGGTATCAAGCTCATCATGATAGCTCTGTTGCATCTGACCATTCATAGGCACATTCATGACCTCAAGTTCATCATAAGATGAAGCTTCATGTTTCATTTTAGTCACTACACAATCCATGATGAAGTTTTCCTGATCAGAGTCAGGGTATTCCTCCATAGGTGAAAACACCTGATTTTGTTTCTTAGTGGAAGGTCCATGTTTAGATGAGAAATTGACTTTATATAATTCATCAATGGCCAAGTCACCATCTGCTGATCCACCAGACAAATCATCTTTATGGGTCTTCTCATTTTCCCCCACTTGGTCTTCATCATCTTCTTCAGCACCCTCATCACCATCTTCATCATCCTCAATATCAATGAAAAAAATCTATTCCACCAGCTTGTTCAAATTCTTCCACGGTAAAGCCTAACAGGGATAATTTATTTTTCATCTCAATCAACCTCTCAAAAGGTATCTTAGTAGGATCCATACAAGAAATTTTCACCCTAACATTCTCAAAAAAGGTTCTAAACATCCCATTCCAGTCAACATCACTGAGAAGGCCAAAGATTGAGGTAATTTGAGCAAACACTTTCCATGTACACCACTTAGGTGGTATCCCTTCAACTAGAACCCAAGCTTCAATCAGCTCCCTAAAAGGGTCACATGCTTCTTTTCATTCAATCAGAGTGACAAAAACATCTTGTGGGAGCGAGAAGGCAGGCAGTTCAATGAGGTCCTCAACCTTCTTCTAGGGGGGAAACCTGACCAATAAAGTCTTGCTAGAAAGCCCTCTGATTTGCCAATGCCAGTGCCTAGTCTTGCAGAAAGTTGCAGTTAAGAGCTCCATCAACTTAGCACTATCAACCTCTCCTTTTAAGATGTTGACCACAACGCAGTTCTGAAAGTTCAACCATTTAGATTCATTGGCTACAGGCACATCCACATGGTAAAAACCAAGTCCCCTAGAACCACTACCAAAGAAAGCAGCAGTCGGCTGAAATTTTGACCATGCCGCACAATTATTAACATTATGATTTTAGTGGCAGATGGAACAAGCGTTCGGCTTCACACAATTTCCAACATTATGACCGCCCCCCCCCCCTAGTTGAAGCATATCATATCTTTATATCTAGGATCGAGCACTTGTTCCACTTCCAACTCAACAGACTGGGATGATTGTACCTCAGAGGAACCCACAGTTGATGCCGTAGACTTGGTTGGTTTGGGCGCAGATGCTTGTTCTTTGATAGGCGTAGCAAGTGGCTGCTTGCACCTGGCGAAGGAACCGGACTTTTGCCCGGCCGTCTTGGATTCCGATAAATGACTCGAGGCCATAAAATCCGAGAGAGGATCCATATATGAAAACAAAGTGTAGACTTTGGAAGAACTACTTGATGGTCGTAAGGCTGTTGAGTGTAGATGGATTTTAAAAGGAAGACGGACAATGATGGTAAATGTCACCATTAAGAAAGCTCGACTTGTCGTTAAGATGTTTTCTGACAAGTTCAAGGAGTTGACTACGGTGAGATTTTCTCACTCGTAGCGATGCTAAGAGTCTGTTGGAATTATATTAGCAGTCACTGCATTATTTATGAAATCTTGCAGATAGGATGTCAAAACATTGTTTCCTCGACGATTTTCTTGAGGAAAGGTTGTATGTGATACAACCGAAAGGTTTTGTCAATCCTGAAAAGATGCTAATAAGGATGCAAAGCTCCAGCAATCCTTCTGAGGACTGGAGTGAGCATCTCGGAGTTGGAATGTACACTTTGATGAGATGATCAAAGATTTTGGGTTTATACAAAGTTTATGAGAAACTTGTATTTCCAAAGAAGTGAGTGGGAGCACTATAGAATTTCTGATGAGTATATGTTTTAACATATTGTTGATCGGAAATGACGTAGAATTTCTGGAAAGCATATAGGGTTATTTGGAAAGTGTTTTCAATGGAAAACCTGGATTAAGCTACTTGAGCATTGAGCATCAAGATCTATAAGGATAGATCAAAACGCTTAATGGTACTTTCAAATGAGCACATACCTTGACATGATCTTGAAGTTGTTCAAGATGGATCAGTCAAAGAAGGAGTTCTTGCCTGAGTTGTAAGGTATGAAGTTAAGACTTAAAGCTCGACCACGGCAGAATAGAGAGAAAGGACGAAGGTCGTCCCCTATGCTTAAGACATAGGCTCTACAGGTATGCTATGCTGTGTGCCGCACCTGAAGTGTGCCTTGCCATGAGTCAGTCAAGGGGTACAAGAGTGATCCAAGAACGGATCACAGGACAGTGGTCAAAGTTATCCTTAGTAACTAGTGGACTAAGGAATTTTCTCGATTATGGAGGTGGTAAAAGAGTTCGTCGTAAAGGGTTACGCCGATGCAAACTTTGACACTAATCCAGATTATTCTGAGTAGTAAACTGGATTCGTATAGTAGAACAGTTATTTGGAATAGCTCCAAATAGAACGTGGTAGCTGCATCTAGGAGATGACATAGAGATTTGTGAAGCACACACGGATCTGAAAGGTTCAGACCCGTTGACTAAAACCTCTCTCACAAGCAACATGATCAAACCCAGAACTCTTTGGGTGTTAGTCACATGGCGATGTGACCTGTGAGTGTTAATCACATGGCGATGTGAACTAGATTATTGACTCTAGTGCAAGTGGGAGACTGTTGGAAATATGCCCTAGAGGCAATAATAAATTAGTTATTATTAGATTTCCTTGTTCATGATAATCGTTTATTATCCATGCTATAATTGTATTGATAGGAAACACAGATACATGTGTGGATACATAGACAACACCATGTCCCTAGTGAGCCTCTAGTTGACTAGCTCGTTGATCAATAGATGGTTATGGTTTCCTAACCATGGACATTGGATGTCGTTGATAACGGGATCACATCATTAGGAGAATGATGTGATGGACAAGACCAAATCCTAAGCATAGCACTAGATCGTGTAGTTCGTATGCTAAAGCTTTTCTAATGTTAAGTATCATTTCCTTAGACCATGAGATTGTGCAACTCCCGGATACCGTAGGAATGCTTTGGGTGTGCCAAACGTCACAACGTAACTGGGTGGCTATAAAGGTACACTACAGGTATCTCCGAAAGTGTCTGTTGGGTTGGCACGAATCAAGACTGGGATTTGTCACTCCGTGTAAACGGAGAGGTATCTCTGGGCCCACTCGGTAGGACATCATCATAATGTGCACAATGTGATCAAGGAGTTGATCACGGGATGATGTGTTACGGAACGAGTAAAGAGACTTGCCGGTAACGAGATTGAACAAGGTATTGGGATACCGACGATCGAATCTCGGGCAAGTATCGTACCGATAGACAAAGGGAATTGAATACGGGATTGATTAAGTCCTTGACATCGTGGTTCATCCGATGAGATCATCGTGGAACATGTGGGAGCCAACATGGGTATCCAGATCCCGCTGTTGGTTATTGACCGGAGAACGTCTCGGTCATGTCTGCATGTCTCCCGAACCCATAGGGTCTACACACTTATGGTTCGATGACGCTAGGGTTATAAAGGAAGCTTGTATGTGGTTACCGAATGTTGTTCGGAGTCCCGGATGAGATCTCGGACGTCACGAGGAGTTCCGGAATGGTCCGGAGGTAAAGATTTATATATGAGAAGTCCTGTTTTGGTCACCGCAAGAGTTTCGTGGTTTATCGGTAATGTATCGGGACCACCGGGAGGGTCCCGGGGGTCCACCAAGTGGGGCCACCAACCCCAGAAGGTTGCGTGGGCTAAGAGTGGTGAGGGACCAGCCCCTTAGTGGGCTGGTGCGCCTCCCACAAGGGCCCATGGCGCCTAAGAGGTGGAAAGGGGGCAAACCCTAAGGGATATGGGCCTTAAGGCCCATATTGGTGCGCCTCCCTCTCCTCTCCCCCTCTTGGCCGCCATCCTTGATCCCCATCTAGGGCTGCCGCCCCCCTAGGGGGTGGGAACCCTAGAGGGGGCGCAGCCCTCCCCTTCCCTATATATATGAGGCCTAGGGCTGCCCATAACAGACGCGATTCGATCTCTCGTTGGTGCAGCCCTGCATCTCTCTCTCCCTCCTCTTCTATGGTGCTTGGCGAAGCCCTGCGGGATTACCACGCTCCTCCATCACCACCACGCCGTTGTGCTGCTGCTGGATGGAGTCTTCCTGAACCTCTCCCTCTCTCCTTGCTGGATCAAGGCGTGGGAGACGTCACCGGGCTGTACGTGTGTTGAACGCGGAGGTGCCGTGCGTTCAGCACTTGGTCATTGGTGATTTGAATCACGACGAGTACGACTCCATCAACCCCGTTCACTTGAACGCTTCCGCTTATCGATCTACAAGGGTATGTAGATGCACTCTCCTTCCCCTCGTTGCTAGTTTCTCCATAGATAGATCTTAGTGACACGTAGGAAAATTTTGAATTTCTGCTACGTTCCCCAACAGTGGTATCATGAGCTAGGTCTATGCGTAGTTTCTATGCATGAGTAGAACACAAAGTAGTTGTGGGCGTTGATTTTGTTCAATATGCTTGCCGTTACTAGTCTTATCTTGATTCGGCGGCATCGTGGGATGAAGCGGCCCGGACCAACCTTACACGTATGCTTACGTGAGACCGGTTCCACCGACAAATATGCACTAGTTGCATAAGGTGGCTGGCGGGTGTCTGTCTCTCCCACTTTAGTCGGATCGGATTCGATGAACAGGGTCCTTATGAAGGGTAAATAGCAATTGGCATATCACGTTGTGGTCTTTGCGTAGGTAAGAAACGTTCTTGCTAGAAACCCATAGCAGCCACGTAAAACATGCAAACAACAATTAGAGGACGTCTAACTTGTTTTTGCAGGGTATGCCATGTGATGTGATATGGCCAAAAGGATGTGATGAATGATATATGTGATGTATGAGATTGATCATGTTCTTGTAATAGGAATCACGACTTGCATGTCGATGAGTATGACAACCGGCAGGAGCCATAGGAGTTGTCTTTATTTATTTATGACCTGCGTGTCAACATAAACGTCATGTAATTACTTTACTTTATTGCTAACCGTTAGCTGTATTAGTAGAAGTAATAGATGACGTGACAACTTCATGAAGACACGATGATGGAGATCATGATGATGGAGATCATGGTGTCATGCCGGTGACGATGATGATCATGGAGCCCCGAAGATGGAGATCAAAAGGAGCAATATGATATTGGCCATATCATGTCACTATTTGATTGCATGTGATGTTTATCATGTTTATACATCTTATTTTCTTAGAACGACGGTAGTAAATAAGATGATCCCTCATTAAAAATT
Source organism: Triticum urartu (assembly GCF_003073215.2). NCBI lineage: Eukaryota > Viridiplantae > Streptophyta > Magnoliopsida > Poales > Poaceae > Triticum > Triticum urartu. The sequence continues at coordinate 27,358,907 of NC_053022.1, forward strand.
TCAAGAAGTGTTCTCCCCTAACTGTGCACCGTTGCTACAGTTCGTCATTTCTAAGCACGCCGTGATGATCGGGTGTGATGGATCCTTACGTTCACATACAACGGGTGTAAGACAGTTTTACACATGCAAAACACTTAGGGTTAACTTGACGAGCCTAGCATGTACAGACATGGCCTCGGAACACAGAAGACCGAAAGGTCGAGCATGAGTCGTATAGAAGATACGATCAACATAAAGATGTTCACCAATGATGACTAGTCCGTCTCACGTGATGATCGGACACGGCCTAGTTGACTCGGATCATGTAATCACTTAGATGACTAGAGGGATGTCTATCTAAGTGGGAGTTCATAAGATGAACTTAATTATCTTGAACATATTCAAAAGGATTTTGCACATTATGTCGTAGCTCGCGCTTTAGTTCTACTGTTCAGTTATGTTCCTAGAGAAAAATTAGTTGAAAGTTGATAGTAGCAATTATGCGGACTAGGTCCGTAAACTGAGGATTGTCCTCATTGCTTCATAGAAGGCTTATGTCCTTAATGCACCGCTCAGTGTGCTGAACCTCGAACGTTGTCTGTGGATGCTGCGAACATCTGACATACACATTTTGATAACTACATGATAGTTCAGTTAAACGGTTTAGAGTTGAGGCACCAAAGACGTTTTGAAACGTCGCGAAACATATGAGATGTTTTGAGGGCTGAAATTGGGATTTCAAGCTCGTGCCCACGTCAAGAGGTATAAGACCTCCGACGATTTTCTTAGCCTGCAAACTAAGGGAGAAAAGCTCAATTGTTGAGCTTGTGTTCAGATTGTCTGAGTACAACAATCACTTGAATCGAGTGGGAGTTAATCTTCCAGATAAGATAGTGATGTTTCTCCGAAGTCATTACCACCAAGCTGCTAGAGCTTCGTGATGAACTATAATATATCAGGGACATATATGATGATCCTTGAGATATTCGCGATGTTTGACACCACGAAAGTAGAAATCAAGAAGGAGCATCAATTGTTGATGGTCAGTGAAACCACTAGTTTCAAGAAGGGCAAGGGCAAGAAGGGATACTTCATGAAACGGCAATTCAGCTGCTGCTCTAGTGAAGAAACCCAAGGTTGAACCCAAACCCGAGACTAAGTGCTTCTGTAATAAGGGGAACAGCCACTGGAGCAGAATTACCCTAGATACTTGGTAGATTAGAAGGCTGGCAAGGTCGATAGAAGTATATTGGATATACATTATATTGATGTGTACTTTACTAGTACTCCTAGTAAGCACCAGGGTATTAGATACCGGTTCGGTTGCTAAGTGTTAGTAACTCGAAACAAAAGGCTACGGAATAAACGGAGACTAGCTAAAGGTGAGCCGACGGTATGTGTTGGAAGTGTTTCCAGTGTTGATATGATCAAAGCATCGTACGCTCCCTCTACCATCGAGATTGGTGTTTGTGTTGAGCATAGACATGATTGGATTACGTCTATCGCAATACGGTTATTCATTTAAGGAGAATAATGGTTACTCTGTTTATTTGAATAATACCTTCAATGGTCTTACGCCTAAAATGAATGGTTTATTGAATCTCGATCGTAGTGATACACATGTTCATGCCAAAAGATAGTAATGATAGTACTACCTACTTGTGGCACAGCCACGTAAGTCATATTGGTATAAAACGCATGAAGAAGCTCCATGGTGATGGATCTTTGGACTCACTCATTTTTGAAAAGTTTGAGACATGCGAACCATGTCTGTTGGTGTATATGCATGAAGAAACTCCATGCAAATGGACCGTTCGGACTCACTTGATTTTGAATCACTTGAGACATGCAAATCATACCACATGGGCAAGATGACTGAAAGCCTCGGTTTCAGTAAAATGGAACTAGAAAGCAACTTGTTGGAAGTAATACATTTTGATGTGTGCAGTCCAATGAGTGCTGAGGCGTGTAGTGGATATCGTTATGTTCTTACTTCACAGATGATTTGAGTAGATGTTGAGTATATTTACTTGATGAATCACGAGTCTGAATTATTGAAAGTTTCAAGTAATTTCAGGGTGAAGTTGAAAGGTCGTCGTGACAAGAGGATAAAAGATCTATGATATGATCATAGAGATGAATATCTGAATTACGAGTTTGGCACAGAATTAAGACATTGTGGAAGTTGTTTCACAACCAATACAGCCAGGAACACCATGGTGTGATGGTGTGTCCGTACATCATAACTGCACCCCATTGGATATGATGCATACCATGATGTCTCTTATCGAATTACCACAATAGTTTATGGGTTAAGCATTAGAGACAACCACATTCACTTTAAATAGGGCACCACGTAATTCCGATGAGATGACACCGTATGAACTATGGTTTAGAGAAACCTAAGCTGTCATTTCTTAAAAGTTTGGGGCTGCAACGCTTATGTGAAAAAGTTTCAGGCTGATAAGCTCGAACCCAAAGCGGATAAATGCATCTTCATAGGACAACCCAAAAACAGTTGGGTATACCTCCTGTCTCAGATCCGAAAGCAATAAAGGATTGTTTCTAGAATCGGGTCCTTTCTCGAGGAAAAGTTTCTCTCGAAAGAATTGAGTGGGAGGATGGTGGAGGCTTGATGAGGTTTTTGAACCGTCTCTTCAACTAGTGTGTGGAAGGGCACAGGAAGTTGTTCCTGTGGCACCTACACCAATTGAAGTGGAAGCTTATGATATTGATCATGAGACTTCGGATCAAGTCACTCCCAAACCTCGTAGGATGACAAGGATGCGTACTACTTCTGAGTGGTACGTAATCCTGTCTTATAAGTCATGTTGTTAGACAACAATGAACCTACGAGCTGTGGAGAAGCGATGGTGGGCCCGGATTCCGATAAATGGCTCGAGGCCATAAAATCCGGGAGAGGATCCATATATGAAAACAAAGTGTAGACTTTGGAAGAACTACTTGATGGTCGTAAGGCTGTTGAGTGTAGATGGATTTTAAAAGGAAGACGGACAATGATGGTAAATGTCACCATTAAGAAAGCTCGACTTGTCGTTAAGATGTTTTCTGACAAGTTCAAGGAGTTGACTACGGTGAGATTTTCTCACTCGTAGCGATGCTAAGAGTCTGTTGGAATTATATTAGCAGTCACTGCATTATTTATAAAATCTTGTAGATAGGATGTCAAAACATTGTTTCCTCAATGATTTTTCTTGAGGAAAGGTTGTATGTGATACAACCGAAAGGTTTTGTCAATCCTGAAAGATGCTAATAAGTATGCAAAGCTCCAGCAATCCTTCTAAGGACTGGAGTGAGCATCTCGAGTTGGAATGTACTTTGATGAGATGATCAAAGATTTTGGGTGTATACAAAGTTTATGAGAAACTTGTATTTCCAAAGAAGTGAGTGGGAGCACTATAGAATTTCGATGAGTATATGTTGTTACATATTGTTGATCAGAAATGACGTAGAATTTCTGGAAAGCATATAGGGTTATTTGGAAAGTGTTTTTCAATGGAAAGCCTGGATTAAGCTACTTGAACATTGAGCATCAAGATCTATAAGATAGATCAAAACGCTTAATGGTACTTTCAAATGAGCACATACCTTGACATGATCTTGAAGGTGTTCAAGATGGATCAGTCAAAGAAGGAGTTCTTGCCTGAGTTGTAAGGTATGAAGTTAAGACTTAAAGCTCGACCACGGCAGAATAGAGAGAAAGGACGAAGGTCGTCCCCTATGCTTAAGACATAGGCTCTCTACAGTATGCTATGCTGTGTGCCGCACCTGAAGTGTGCCTTGCCATGAGTCAGTCAAGGGGTACAAGAGTGATCCAAGACGATCACAGGACAGTCAAAGTTATCCTTAGTAACTAGTGGACTAAGGAATTTTCTCGATTATGGAGGTGGTAAAAGAGTTCGTCGTAAAGGGTTACGCCGATGCAAACTTTGACACTAATCCAGATTATTCTGAGTAGTAAACTGGATTCGTATAGTAGAACAGTTATTTGGAATAGCTCCAAATAGAACGTGGTAGCTGCATCTAGGAGATGACATAGAGATTTGTGAAAGCACACACGGATCTGAAAGGTTCAGACCCGTTGACTAAAACCTCTCTCACAAGCAACATGATCAAACCCAGAACTCTTTGGGTGTAGTCACATGCGATGTGACCTGTGAGTGTTAATCACATGGCGATGTGAACTAGATTATTGACTCTAGTGCAAGTGGGAGACTGTTGGAAATATGCCCTAGAGGCAATAATAAATTAGTTATTATTATATTTCCTTGTTCATGATAATCGTTTATTATCCATGCTATAATGTATTGATAGGAAACTCAGATACATGTGTGGATACATAGACAACACCATGTCCCTAGTAAGCCTCTAGTTGACTAGCTCGTTGATCAATAGATGGTTACGGTTTCCTAACCATGGACATTGGATGTCGTTGATAACGGGATCACATCATTAGGAGAATGATGTGATGGACAAGACCCAATCCTAAGCATAGCACAAGATCGTGTAGTTCGTATGCTAAAGCTTTTCTAATGTCAAGTATCATTTCCTTAGACCATGAGATTGTGCAACTCCCGGATACCGTAGGAATGCTTTGGGTGTGCCAAACGTCACAACGTAACTGGTGGCTATAAAGGTACACTACAGGTATCTCCGAAAGTGTCTGTTGGGTTGGCACGAATCAAGACTGGGATTTGTCACTCCGTGTAAACGGAGAGGTATCTCTGGGCCCACTCGGTAGGACATCATCATAATGTGCACAATGTGACAAGGAGTTGATCACGGGATGATGTGTTACGGAACGAGTAAAGAGACTTGCCGGTAACGAGATTGAACAAGGTATCGGGATACCGACGATCGAATCTCGGGCAAGTATCGTACCGATAGACAAAGGGAATTGTATACGGGATTGATTAAGTCCTTGACAATCGTGGTTCATCCGATGAGATCATCGTGGAACATGTGGGAGCCAACATGGGTATCCAGATCCCGCTGTTGGTTATTGACCGGAGAACGTCTCGGTCATGTCTGCATGTCTCCCGAACCCGTAGGGTCTACACACTTAAGGTTCGATGACGCTAGGGTTATAAAGGAAGCTTGTATGTGGTTACCGAATGTTGTTCGGAGTCCCGGATGAGATCTCGGATGTCACGAGGAGTTCCGGAATGGTCCGGAGGTAAAGATTTATATATGAGAAGTCCTGTTTTGGTCACCGCAAGAGTTTCGTGGTTTATCGGTAATGTATCGGGACCACCGGGAGGGTCCCGGGGGTCCACCAAGTGGGGCCACCAACCCCAGAAGGTTGCGTGGGCTAAGAGTGGTGAGGGACCAGCCCCTTAGTGGGCTGGTGCGCCTCCCACAAGGGCCCATGGCGCCTAAGAGGTGGAAAGGGGGCAAACCCTAAGGGATATGGGCCTTAAGGCCCATATTGGTGCGCCTCCCTCTCCTCTCCCCCTCTTGGCCGCCATCCTTGATCCCCATCTAGGGCTGCCGCCCCCCTAGGGGGTGGGAACCCTAGAGGGGGCGCAGCCCCTCCCCTTCCCTATATATATGAGGCCTAGGGCTGCCCATAACAGACGCGATTCGATCTCTCGTTGGTGCAGCCCTGCATCTCTCTCTCCCTCCTCTTCTGTGGTGCTTGGCGAAGCCCTGCAGGATTGCCACGCTCCTCCATCACCACCACGCCGTTGTGCTGCTGCTGGATGGAGTCTTCCTCAACCTCTCCCTCTCTCCTTGCTGGATCAAGGCGTGGGAGACGTCACCGGGCTGTACGTGTGTTGAACGCGGAGGTGCCGTGCGTTCGGCACTTGGTCATCGGTGATTTGAATCACGACGAGTACGACTCCATCAACCCCGTTCACTTGAACGCTTCCGCTTATCGATCTACAAGGGTATGTAGATGCACTCTCCTTCCCCTCGTTGCTAGTTTCTGCATAGATAGATCTTGGTGACACGTAGGAAAATTTTGAATTTCTGCTACGTTCCCCAACAGCATGATGTTGAGCCGTGATGGATTCGCCGTCCTGAAATTCACCCACCGTGCTACCTGGATTGGATATGTTGATTCGGCTTCCTGGATCGCCCAGAAGAGGAGCTCTAGATCCGAGCAGCCATTGTCCCGACGAAGCATGCGCCCTCGACGAAGTTCACATGGCATATGATGCGGAGGTGAATGTCCGCACACTTGTCCCTGTATGGGAATCGCTCCAGCACCACCCGTCGCATCTCCAAGCGAGCCTCCGGTGAATTCGCATCGATCTGGGGCAGCGGCGCCACTGTAGGAGGTGGGAGCGCCAATGGCTCAGCTACCCGCGTTGCCGGCGCAAGTCGGCGGATCCGAAGCCCGCGGCAGCGCGCTCCATCCATGTTTGTTAATAGTTGGGGAATTGGGGCGGGGATAGCTCGATGAGATGCGGGGGTAGGTGGGAGGGCAAGTAGTGTGCCGATTTTGTTTCGCCTCAGTCGCGTCGCCCGAGGAAGGAGGAGCCATGATTTTCAACAAAGATATCATTGCTTTCTAGTAATCTAAATCTAATTAGTCTGTGTAACAAAAACCATAACTCTATTTCTGGTTCCATATTCAACTATATATTGGGGTAATCTCTTACAATGAGCACAATTGTTAGATGTTTGACACTAAATCCTATTCGTTCTCTAGAGTCAGGTTTAACGCCAGGGTGACTTGGCATGTAGGACGCACGACGTGATCTGATGCAATACATTTTAGGATGAGAAGGCTGCAAGACGTGAGTGACTCCACCCAAAAAGAAGGATGATCTGATTAATTAACGAACTAAGTAATCTCGATTAAAGACACTCTTTTAGCTCTTCAAATGATTTACAACAGACGGAATAGTTGTTCCCCGAAAAAAAAAAAAAAGAAGAGTTATATTTGCATGGGAGGCTCTACGATCGATCTGGTACGTGCATGGGCTAGCTCCGTGAACTGCGAAGGCATGCGTTCTGCTTCATGGTGTTCGTCAGCTAGGAAAGCATCTGTGTCCTCGCACACTGCTAGAGCAAGCATGACACGCCCGTCGGTATTGCATCGCAGTGCCTCATGGTGTGCTCTAAAAGAAAAGAGGTGAAGCGTATGCCTCCTGGCAGGGACGCGTGCGTGTTAAATAGCAAGACAAGATTACATCGGTTGGCAGGTTGTTGTGTTAGCTTGACCCCTCGTCCAAGACTATACAAGATAAGGATCTCTAATCTCCAACAACCTGCCCAAGTTACAACACACGCACACAAGTTACATGCCGTGACATATGTCACGTTACAACTACAGCCATATCATTTAACATCCTCCCTCAATCTAAACGTGTCAAGGTTGAGATTGTTCTTGAAGGCTTGTAGTTGTCGAATCTGTAACGGTTTTGTAAAACCATCCGCCACTTGGTCTCCTGTTGGAATGAATCTGATCTCCAACAATTTCCTAGCAACCCTCTCTCTGACAAAGTGAAAATCAATCTCTATGTGTTTAGTCCTTGCATGAAACACTGGGTTAGCTGAGAGATACGTTGCCCCAAGATTATCACACCATAGGCAAGAAGTGCTTGTTCTTCTTACTCCTAGCTCATCTAATAGAGTTTCCATCCACATTACCTCAGCTGTTGCATTTGCCAAAGATTTATATTCTGCTTCAGTACTAGAGCGAGAGACTGTTGCTTGTTTCTTTGCATTCCAGGATATGAGGTTAGAACCAAAGAAAACAGCAAATCCATCTGTAGACCTTCTGTCATCAGGACACCCTGCCCAATCTGCATCAGAAAAGGCACTAACAGTTGTTGAGGGTGATTTACCTATTTTCAGTCCTGTACCTGCACTTCCTTGAACATATCTCAATATCCTTTTTACTGTTGTCCAATGAAGTGAAGTAGGGGAGTGCAGAAATTGACAGACCTTGTTAACAGAGAAGGATATATCAGGTCTTGTCAAAGTTAAATATTGTAGTGCACCCACCACACTCCTATATTTAGTCCCTTCCTCTGGACTCAACAACTCTCCTTTATGCAATGATAATTTTTCTGTTGTAGATAAAGGTGTACTGGAGGGTTTATAGTCTCTCATACCTACACGCTTGAGTATATCCTTGGCATATTTTTCTTGAGTCACCAATATACCATCGTGTACCTGTTTTACTTCTATGCCAAGGAAATAATGTAATTCTCCCAAGTCCTTGAGAGCAAAGTCATTCTTCAAGTTTCTGAGTAAAGCTGAGGTGGCTTGTGGAGAGGAGCTAGCAACAATTATATCATCTACATATATAAGCATATAAATGATCACCTTCTCATTTTTGAAGAAAAACAGAGAAGTATCTCCCCTTGAGGGTCGGAAACCAAGTTGTTGAAGCTTTGTGCTTAGTCTTGAGTACCAAGCTCTAGGTGCCTGTTTCAGACCATACAGTGCTTTGTCCAATTTACACACATGTTGTGGTTTGGTGCCATCCACAAACCCAGGTGGTTGCTTCATGTACACTTCCTTCATGTACACATGTCCTGTTTCAGATGTAAGAACACATTCTGTACATCCAATTGGCGAAGAGTCCATCCCCTGGAAACAGCAACAGACAGAACAAGTCTAATAGTAGCTGCCTTGACTACTGGACTAAAAGTGTCTTCATAGTCAATTCCATAACGTTGTTTAAACCCCTTTGCTACTAGTCTAGCTTTGTATCTATCTATTGTACCATCAGAATTCCTCTTAATTTTGTATACCCATTTGCAATCTATAATGTTTCTACCTTGTTTAGGTGAGACTAGATGCCAAGTTTGATTTTTCATAAGTGCATCATACTCTACTTCCATAGCTCGTTTCCAGTTTTTATCATCTAGTGCTTCAGCTAGATCACAAGGTTCACCAGTAGCAGCAAAGTTTACTACTTTGAAATTTTTACCATACCTGGCCGTTCCATCTTTAGGAACAAGTGGTTTAAAAATACCTCTTTGCGACCGTGTATTGGGTCGCTCCGGTTCAACAGTCACAGAAGATCCTGACGTTGCAGACAATCCTGCAGCCGGTTCTGGACACGGTCGGACCTGGGGATCGGTCCTGTCGGGAGGCGAGGCAGAGGTGCGTCCAGGCGACACACGCCCGAGAGTCCGCGCCTCCTCATCATTGGGTGATGGCGACGCATTGGACGCACCTGCGTCAGCCCGCGCACCCAACCGCGAGCCTGGCCGCGTGTCACCCGTGGATGGGCTGCCCGCATCAAGTGGGGTAGCTGCGCCAGCCGGAGTGCGCGGTTCCGCCTCTGAGTCTGTGCACGCGCCAGATGCAGCAGCGCCGCCGGATCTCTCGGGATCCACATGCGTAGGCGAATCTGCCCTGCCACCAGATCTCTCGGGATCCGTAAGCGCAGGAGGATCTGCTCCGTGTCCCGAGCCAGGCCGATTTGACTGTATCTGCTGCATAAAATCATGGCCAAAACCAGTGTTTTCTGCTACATTTTTTTCAGAACGGCTTCCTGCATCATCAGAACCATTAGTAGTCCTATTAATCATTTGATCATCAACTAATTCTCCCCCTTGATCGGTAGGATTAAGAAGGTCAGGAGGAAGAAGAAGAATCTCAGCCCTTAGACGAGCGCCGGCATTAGGATGAAGGGCCGCAAAAGGAAACAGATTTTCATCAAATACCACATCCCTAGAAATGTATACACGCCCTGTAGAGATATCAAGGCACTTGTAGCCTTTGTGCAGGTTACTATAACCAAGAAAAGCACATTGCTTTGATCGGAATTGAAGCTTATGTGTATTATATGGACGTAGATTGGGCCAACAAGCACACCCAAAAATTCTAAGAGAGGAATAATTGGGAGTTTCACCGAATAACCTAGTAAGAGGTGTTTCATGATTTATGACCTTGCTTGGAACCCTATTGATCAGATAGGTTGCGGCAAGGAAGGCCTCATCCCAAAACTTCAAGGGCATAGAGGCTTGAGCGAGCAAGGAGAGGCCGACCTCAACAATGTGACGGTGTTTGCGCTCAGCTGACCCATTCTGCTGATGAGCATGAGGGCATGATACATGGTGTGAAATACCAATTTTGGTGAAGAAAGAGTTCAACTTTTCGTACTCCCCTCCCCAATCTGTTTGGAGGGCAAGAATCTTGCGATCAAAACGTCGTTCAACAAGGTTTTGGAAGTCATGAAATTTCTGAAAAACTTCAGATTTGTGCTTGATGAGATAGATCCATGTGAATTTACTAAAGTCATCGATAAAACTCACATAGTATTTTTTCTGCCTACTGTTTCAACAGCAGGACCCCACACATCAGAAAAGACAAGTTCCAAAGGAAATTTAGATTCACTCAAGGATCGAGGATAAGGTAACTGGTGACTTTTGCCCTTTTGGCAGGCGTCACATACATGCTTATTGCTATCATTATTGACACACGGGAGTTTATTCTCACTAAGAATCTTCCTAACAACTATGGAAGAAGGATGACCTAAACGTCTATGCCACCAATCCAGAGGTGGTTTGGTGACATTGAGCACATGCTTCTGGACGTTTCCCCCGGTGTGTTTGACAGGATAGAGCCCTCTTCTACCCCTGCCTCGAAGTAGAACCTTCCTCGTTTCCAGATCCTTGATGAGAAAAAAATGAGGGTGAATTTCAACAATAGTATTATTGTCAAGAGCAAGTTTACTTGCAGAAATCAAATCTTTTGTTGCCTCCGGAACATGAAGGACATCTTTTAGATGAAGATTACGATCTGGGATAGAAATAGTTGCATAACCAATATGATCAATGGACATACCTGATCTGTTTGCAGTATGAATCTGATCACCGCCCGTGTACCTCTCCCGGACGGTCAGCTTCTCCAGATCGCTCGTAATATGGTCGGTTGCACCACTGTCCATGTACCAGTTGGTGTCAACCCCATACTGATGAGTAGCCATATTGGCCGAGCGCTCCTCTCCAAAGGCTTCCTAATGCAGTTAGTTCATCACACAGGGTTCGGACCTTACCAACATACTCTGTGATCGTGGAGTTGCCCTTCTGAAGATTGGCTAGGGCGATTCTGACGTTGACGGTCTGCGCCCTGGTGTGCGACGCGAGCATCCCTTGCACCGTGTTCCACAGCTCGGCCGCGGTGTGGCAGGTTGCCACTTGGACGGCCATCTCGCGCGGTAGCGTAGTCAGCAGGTATGAGAAAACCTGCTGATCCCGCGCGTACCACACACCGAACTCAGGGTTCGGCGCCTTCGTCTTGGTTTTGCCTTCGTCGCCGGTGACTTCAATGGTCGTGGGCGGAGGCGGCTGCTCGGTGTTGAGGAAGCTTGCCATCTGCGCTCCCCTGATGGCTGAGAGCACCGTGGCGCGCCATAAGGCCTCGTTCCCTCTCGTAAGCTTCTCGCTTGCGTTGTGTGCAAACGGAGACGAGGGGAAGGAGTTTGCGGAGGAAGAGCTCGCCATGGATGAACCCCAGGTAGGCTCTGATTACCATAAAAGAAAAGAGGTGAAGCGTATGCCTCCTGGCAGGGACGCGTGCGTGTTAAATAGCAAGACAAGATTACATCGGTTGGCAGGTTGTTGTGTTAGCTTGACCCCTCATCCAAGACTATACAAGATAAGGATCTCTAATCTCCAACAACCTGCCCAAGTTACAACACACGCACACAAGTTACACGCCGTGACATATGTCACGTTACAACTACAGTCATATCATTTAACATGCTCCCGGCGGTGGCCCTGACCAGGGTGCTCGCCTCGTTCAAACGCCTATATGGCCCAGACCAGGTCAGGCAGAGGTTGGATCCCTTCTTCAAGCCAGGTAACTAAAACAAGCAAACAACTTCCACACGACTCCTAGACAAACTTGGGCCGTAGCACGACATATTGTGGACATCCACAAAAACTGCTCAAAAACTATAGAAGCGAAATTCCAGACACCTTCCAATTCTAGTATACAAGTCGAACCCTAATATATCTTATCTTAGGACTACTACTAATTTGGACTGATTTTATACTCCCCGTATGCTGTTGTAAGTTTGACAAGATGAGAGTATATATGCTGCTACAACATCACTGGGTATTTGTTTCTTTAAATAGCTTTTGACGACTTGCAATAAATATCACATCAATGCTTTTCTTTCAGAAATATTGTACCACAACTTTAAATTGGCTCAGGATACACGGACATAATGTATTTTAACCCGAGTCTGAAAATCTAACGGTATTAATTAAGAATATATTTGTCTAGTTGATCAGCTGAAAATCACTAAAAACACTGTCCGACGCAGCCACACAGGGCACCACTAGCAGGCATTGCTATGAACAAACATTACACGAAAGCCGCCAAGGACAAGGCCGCCACTGAGGTTTCTCTTTAAGTGTTCTGGTCAGCACACCTACTCGAGGCAACGACTCCGATATCACTGTAAAAGACTGTATCAACAGGCTGCAATTGCTACACAAAGCCTACACAGTGAATCCCGAATTGTTGGGCACACGTGCCAACAATTAGGTAGCTCTGATTTCGCCACAAAATGATCACCGGCAAAACCCACTCCACAAAAGCCTTGATATAAGTTTATTTGGGGAAAATAAACTGATGACTACCCTAAAAAAATATATGTTGCTTTAATCGACAAACTCAGATGTTTGCACCTAAAATCAGCAAGTGTTCTATGAAACGGAAGCCAAAATAGAAGAGGCATCTCGTTTCTGTTCCCCTCAGCAAATCTTTACCTACCTAACATAGGCACTTTTAAGTTTTAGTACCCTGTTTCCGCTAATAATAAAATAAATAAATAATACCCTGTACAACACTTGTATGATTCTACGAGTGTATAGATGCTCGTACCCTCCGAGTATGATTGATATCTAACTGGCATTTAAACTTGATTGATTAGAAGTTCAAAATGACGTACAAGAAGAGCTATCTTTATTTCACCACACATTTCTTGCTTTTATTGCCAGAGGCAAAAGGGGTTAATTAATACACTGACTCCTGGCAAATGGATGACACATACAGATGTTGCTGAGAGTACAGTAATATGAAGTCAGTGACCATCAGTGTGCACATAGAAGAAATTCTTGATTTCTAAGATGGAAGGAAATCAATCAGTTCAGAACTTCCCATTTCATATAATGAACACAATTCATTACCAAACATCAAGCTCCATGATACTGATAGTAATCTCCATGCGCATATTCATTTGTTTACATTGACCCAGCAACATTCATGAGGAAATTGTTCCTGATTGGCAATTTGCAAGAAAATACAATGTGGAGGAAACATTAGTATATGACAGTCTTTCAATTAAACAATATATAAATGCACAGTCTCTGACGGAATACATTCATATGGAAGAGTACTTCAGTGTTTCTACTAAATGAACTCCTGCTCGATGTACCCATGAGTACCTAACATACATTTTTTCCACTGGATTAAAATGAACAACAATAGTGAAATGGAAAATGTGCAAGCGGAGATATGTCAATCAGTTGTCCATTCCTTATGGAAAACGCTTGAGCTAGAATCATTAACAAAGAGTGATGTTGTGCATCATGATATCACGTCTAAGCTTCAGTGGCAGACGTGGAAATTCCTTAGCCCATGTCGGGAGGCTCATGCTTCTGAATTATTTGCCGTCATGCTCATGAGGTGGTAAAAAATTTAGCTTCACAGTCATGCACATATAAGAAGTACCTCGACCAGTCGATGTCACAATATTTTTCTGTTAGTCGGTTAGTCCCTCCATCCCAAAATAACGGTTTCAACTTTTGTACTAAATTTACTACAAAGTTGTATTAACCTTGAGACACTTATTTTCGGACGGAGTGATACTGTATACAGGTACAATGTAAAGCTTTGGTGATACAATGCTTGTTCTGCAGTTGCACATATTAACGACCGATATCGATGGGGCTTTAATTTTCTCCCATAAAAAGATGAAGTATTAGCTGAAGCTGAATTGGATTAGGTTGTGTGTATGTAAGATTCCTAGTAAATTACTCTAGTTTCCAACAGAATTTGATGGCGATTAACGTGCACTTGCAACATCTTTTATGAATATATCCACCGCTGGGGTGTCCTACGTTTAGATTGTTGAATCTCAGGCATTCCTTTTCTTCTGCATTAATAACAAAAATAACTTCATAAATAGTAATAAGCAATCAAAAATAGTAGTAGATAGAGTTGTAATCATGCGTTAACTAAACATCATACTCCCTCCATTCCCTTATACAAGGCCACAAACTCAAATTACATGCACCAAGGTAACATTTAATGACTGCTTTGCAAGGTAACTTTTTCTTTTCGTTAACCGGGATCATTAATACGCCCTCACGCATGCAAATAATGAATGGGAAGGAAGTAGCATAATGTTATTATGAGTACATGCATGCAAGTATTAGACAAGTTGCTATTACAAGAAATATCATTAGTTTTTGTCTCGATTGCTGTTAGTGGCCTTGCATAAATGCAAAATGTATTTTTCATAGTGGCCTTATATAAGGGAATGGATGGAGTAGTAAATTTTCCTTGCATGGTACATCATGCAATACATACTAGCTCATGATATAAGAGGAGATTGCCTTGCTTTTTCCCTTGTCACCTACTCAGCAGGTCATGACAGCAGAGGATGTGGCATTACTTTCCTGCCTTGACACTTTATGTACCCATCTACAGAACACTGTAGTTTGTTTAGGGAAGTAGGACCCTAGCTAGTGAAAATACAAGAGAGTTAGCAACCTAGGAGGAGATAATTGAAGTTCTAGTATTGTTGGGATAGGAATGAGAGGAACCAGGAACAGAAGGTGACTATGTTACAGTGCGGAGGTAGACCCTGTGTGCTAGCTCGACTGTAGCACTGGTCTAAAGAGTAGCATAGATTGGTAATAGAGCACGTATCATTAACATGCCAGCTCAGGACAACAAGTCCGGACCGTGAGCACCACTTGTGCCGGTGCTAGCCTGATCCTCACGTGTGCTCCGGACGTACAAGGCAGCATCCAGCACATTAACCTCCATGTTGGTGATCTTGCGCTTCGAGCCATGCCTGGACACACCTTGGAAGAGCACCGCTTATGGCACACACTTGTTTCCACTGGTCGCGAGCCAGAGCCAGCAATTACATACGAGACAAAATCCATGCGATGACTTAGCATCCCTGGAGAGTACGTGCAATCTTCCAAAGGTCACCACTTCTCGCCAGTCGCCGCAGCACGGTCATGTCAGTCCAGCTTCTTCCCTGAAAACACAGTTCGTTCCTTGGAGACCAGATCGGCCAAATGGCGGCAGCACAAAACATGTTAAGGATCCCAATTTTTATTATCGCGTAACCACCAGCAAGCAGCAAACTCAAAGTCTCTTCCCATAGAAACACCAAATATCTCAGAAATAAGAGTCCAGTTCGAAAGACAGGTGGCGAGGTGGCGTACAGAACACAGAGTTCAGAACAAAGTATATGCACAAGTTTTATCTTCCACGTGGCATGCGTGGTTCTTGCAGGTCGAGGAGGTAAGAGAGACCATGTTAAAACTGCTCCTTAACGAAAGTCGTATTTTGATGGTGTTAAGAAGTATAGCATGGACTTTACTATTTGAATGATGGTGGTGTTCTACACGCACCTTGCAAAGGCAAGGGAGGACGGGATTATGCACGGCGGTGATCAACTCCAAAGAAAGGGAGTTGAACCATGCGTACCAGCAAATTGCCATGGACATCGTTCTGATCACGCGCACTTGTGACTTTGTGAGACAGCCGAGAGCAAGAACGTCTATAGGCGTGCCAACATCCGTGTGAGGAACCTGTGGTCTAAACTCAATACTCTTTCTTCACACTACTAGCGATAGTATCAACCAACCTGTCATCAGCTCACTTGTGCAGTTAATGTTGTGAACATCTGCACGTCTGTAAAGGCCGCATGAGCCGGTTTTCTGTTAGCAACACAGCACTATATTGGCTCAACTAGCAAGGATTCAGATGTTACAAGTCATTTGAGGAGGAACTGCGACCTATCTAATGGAGTCTATGGAGGGAACGAGGAGGAAGATGACCAGTGGAGAGCAAGAGCCAGCCGAGGCCGAAGCCTTTCCGTCCCTCCTTGCCAAGATGTGTGTAGCTGCCTCTCTTGTATATGTAGTCCATGTCTTTCTCATGGGCTGGGTAGTGGCTGAGGCTCAGCAAGGCCCAGGTCGCTGACAATCCCCTCTCCATAAAATTCAACTTGTCCCCAAGCCGTGATGGCGTCAACGGCAGGCCTAACATGATCCATGCGTCAGTACCTGCTCCTAAGATGGATCAGTGGATGACGGCGGCGGCGGACTCTGAGAGTGTGCCGGACCGTTATGAGCCCCAGACCTAGCAAGCAGCTGAGTTCGGGCCTTCGATTTTAGATGTTAGGTTTTGGTGCGAGATATGTTTGGTATTCGGCTCGAACTATCAGCACCCCTTCATTAGCTGGATAGGAGTAGCGACAGAGTTGCCAAGATGATGACTTCAAACTTATTGATGTATTACTTTGTAACTTTTTTAAATAATTAATAAAATGGTTGCATGCATCGTCCAGATGCAAAGGCTGAGGGTCATTCTCCTTTCGAAAAAAAAGTAAAACTACCTCCAATCCTCTCCGGTCAGGCTTATTATGACAAATGCTCCCTTTTCAACCTCAAGATCAAAACTGCTTTCCGTCTTGCTGCCCACTTCCCTATTGCTGGTGATGTTTAGACGCGTGTCTGCTCCAGCCGGTCTGGGATGCGACTGATAGGCCATAGGCTCCTTGCTGTATGTCGGTGCCTTTCAAGGAAAATAAGACCTTGTCGGCGTAGTTTGTCTCGCACATATGGAATGAGTGCAACAGAATGGTCTTCTTCCATGTTTCTAGAACACCGGAAAATGTTGCATCCATGATCAATTCTGCCGTCAAGGCGCTCACTATTAAAAACATATCTAATTATTTTAACATGTCAAATATCAAGGATTTTTTAAAAGTACATATTAATATGTATAAACAACATATTTAAAAGGTACTTATCATGTATTTGTGAAATTTTCATCTTGTATCAAAAAAATTTCACCGAGTATTCGAAAAATGCTCATGTATACAAAATAGATGTATGCATTCAAAAGTTTGCATTTTTATATAACCATACACATGTGAATAGATTTTTCTACACTGTAAGGAAATAATCCAAAGTATACAAAAAAACCAAGAAGAAAGGGAAATTGAAACAAAAATTGATGTAAAAATAAAAGTAAGACCTAAATAGGAAAAGGAAAAAGAAAGAAATGAAAAACAGGAGGGAGGAAAAAAGAAAAAGCCAAAATCAGGAGAATTAAACATGGGCCTGGCCCAGTTATGCATTCCTCACACGGTCACACCAAGCGTGGAACATGATTTGCCGGATGCGGCTCCCTCTCTTCTGAATTTGCATACAAGGGTTACTTTCTAACCTCTCCGGTAAGCAAACATGTCACAATTGATTTGTAAAACATGGGAGCATCTCAGATGTAAACTCCTTAAATTGCTCGTCATCCGCGGTAGAATCTGGATAGCTGACTAGTTGGCTAAGCAAATTCCGCCGCATAATGAAAGCTGTGTTTTTCATCTTAGCCTCACACACGGGATGTTCAACACTTATTAATGAGATGACTGGTTGTAAACATATGTTCCGTCCTTCTTTGGGCCATGCCTCGGCTGGTAATTAACTCTGACCAGTGACGGAGCTAGCAGTGGGTTATGCTTAGGCTGAGCCAGCTTGAGCGATGAACTCTCGTAATTTTTAGTTCTTAATAAGAAGAAATTACAAAGGATGTTGGTACTAGGCCTAGGGATATAACCATAACTTCCCTAGGCTTGTCTCTGTCACTGACTTTCAGATTATGATGACAGATTTGCAAGAATGGTGGCATTGATGCAAAGGACTAGGATTCAGAAACCCAACAAGCAAGCCTTGAAGACGATTGTGACTTTGGTCGGTCCATTTGGTGGGAAAGGAAAAGAAGGGTGTTTGAAAAGATGTTGGTACCCGCACACAAGGTCATTGAGCAGATCAAAGTAGATTCAAGGCCATGGACCCTTGAGAGCGTTCGTTGATTTTTCTTTTTGTTCCAATTTGAAAAGACTTTAGCTATCTTGGTGCTAGCCAGTGGTCATCCTTCTCTTATTAGGAATTTAAGATGCTTTCTTTGTTTTTTTTTTCATTTTTTTCTCCCGGTTTCTTGTTGCCTGGTTGTACTTGAACTTTCTTTCCTTGTCTTTTTTTTAGAAAAGGAGGATGATCCCCGGCCTCTGCATCTGGGAGATGCATACGGCCGCTTTATTGATTATTCTCAGGACCTTATAAAGTATTACAACAATGAGCCTGAATCCACCATCTTGGCAACACATGCCGCTACTCCTATCCAAAATGATGAAGGGTGCTAGCTGGGCCACTACCCAAACCACTCACCTAAGCCTAACATCAAAAACCGAAAACTGAAACATATTCAGAAGCCCCAGCCGAGCCACATACCGGGTCTGGGGCACAATCCGGTCAGACGCACTCGTGTGTCGTCGCCGCCATCTTCCACAGGTCCGTCTTCAAATCATATTAAGGCTTCTACCTTGTCTGGCCACTCTACCATCGACATCACCATGACGCCAGACAGCAACCTCCTCCTGCGCGAGTCCATCTCCGCGCATCGGGCGGCGAGCCTCCGCAGCGCCATGCCGCCGATCTTCGCTGCCATCAATGAGCGAGATGAAGTACCGCTCCACCACGGCATGTACAAGGTGAGGAAGGGCGAGGTCCCCATCGGAGACACGGCCGGAAGAGAAGCACCGCAGCCCCGAGAGACTGCCCGGAGTTACGACGCAGTAGATCAGGCGGGCCGCCACCAGGAACAAGACAAGCACGCCATGCACACCCAGCATCCCCATGCCCAAGTCGGCGCCTTCAAGAAGGTGACGACGATGTGGTGCCGCCGCCGCTTAGCCACCGGGGCTAGGGTTTTCACCCGGGCGCAGGGGAAGGGGAGAGGCAGGGGAGGTTTAGCCTCGGCGCCGCCACCAAGGAGGGAATGGCGTCCGGGACGCCATCGACGCCGTGACCGCCACCGGCGGCCAAGGGTTTCCCCCGGCCAAGCACCCTGCCGCCACCTCCGAACCAGCCACATCAGCAGCAGGGGCGTGTACGCCGGAGATCCAGGCCAACCGAAGGTCATGCATCACGAGCGGACCAGGATCGCCTCCGATCTGACGAGGGGAGCCCGGGGCCTCCCCGCGCCATGACCTGCGCCCACCGGGACCTCGCTTCCCGCGCAGCCGAGGGGAACCGGCCTACCTCACCGATGAGCACTCCCCGCCGCCGAAGAAGCGCCGTCCGCACCAGCGAGGCCTCCGCCTCAGATCCGGACCCTCACCACCGAAAGGGATCGGTCAAATTGGGGGGAGTGCTGGATCCCGCCAAGTCGCCCCGCCGCCACCATCCCGGGAGCCGGCGCCGGCTTCGCCGGCCGTTCCTCCGGTGGCGGCGAGGTGGGGAGGGAGGTGGGAAGGTTGTAGGCCGCCGGATCTGGGTTCCCCCGTCGCCGCCAGGGAGGGCGACGCGGGGGACGGGATACGCGAAGCATATAGAGAGTACCTCTTTCCTTGTCTTAATTTATCATATGCAATTCTCGCAAGAAATTAAAACACACATGTTACCATTTACCCACAGAAGCCCATGATATAAGAGGTGGAGGCATTGCTTTCCCTGCCATTTTTATACTCATCAATCGATAGGATAGGGAGGGAGCGTGATACATAAAGTTTAATATTTTCATTGCTCCATGCTCCATAGGAATAAGAGGTATCAAAATAATGGATATCAAGTACACTACATGATGCAGGATGTCTTCATTGGGACAACCTGCTTCGGGGCATCATTGCACCATGATTTGAGCATATGACAGCAGATTTTGGCAGTCGACCATCGGTTGGAGGAAAGTGGCATACTTGACTTATGTCAATTTGGGGGCAATCTTGATTGCATCCAAGAAACAAAGATTGGTCTTTGTTGCGGTACTTGTGTGTCGATCTGGCTATCATACTAATCATGTATCTTGTTAATAAATTCACAACAAAATGTAGTTAACATATCGGTTATGATGAATTACATCCTCAGTATCTTCCATGCTGCTACTTTGTGAGTCTTCTGTCTCTAAGAAATAATCTGGCCCAGCGAGAGGGATATCGAAAGAACATGGTGATACCCATCAATCGCTAAGAGATTCTTACCAGGCCATCATCTCAGTAAGGACTGATGGAGCAAAATTTTCAGAAAGAACAATGGACCCTTGGAGCTGGAAGGAGTATAGATCGTTGAATGATCCTACCAGTATATCATCTTTGTATCTATCCAGATCAGTCAGTATACCCAATATGCCTGACTAGATGTTTTTCAGAATAGGGTACTAATTTTGAAATTATTGGATTCTAGTTTTATGAATTGAATCAATAGGAATAAAGCGACTCGAGACAGAGGAAGGGTGATTCCCTGCAAGTGGCTTAACTAAAATAAAAATAATAATTGCCTTCCTTTCTACTTGTGGACATTTTTTTTCAATGGTGTGAACTGCAGTTGAATGTTTATGCCCTGAGAATCCAACGGTGTCCCTCCGGCATACTGACCATCACGTACATATCTCTGATCAATAAAAACGCCAACAAAAGGCACACACTGAGACATTGCGAAGAAACCGCAAACCGAGAACCGATGGGGTAGAGGTCGCGCATGCGTTGCAAAGGGGCCAAGGGGACAGGAGGTTGTGCATTCTATCGGCAAGAGAGGCAGCAGCGTGCGATGGAACAGCCATTCCATTCTTTTGCTTCATGAATTTCTGCTCACCGTACTAAAGAGGACATCACACAAAAGGGCTTTAAATTGATTTAACATGTACAATGACAAACAACACCTACTGGAATTAAAAGATATAATAGGATATCAAAGTGCTCTTGCTCTTTACATGAAAGAAAAGGTGGTAATTGCTCCTTGAGAAAGAGAGAGAAGGAAGTTGACTAGATTAAAATCTTGCTGATGGGAACGAGATGATTCAAGAATGGATAGAACCTTGTTCCGAAGGATGTGCATACACATGATTCTCAATAATGACCAAGTATGATGTTAGCATGACTTGCAGTCAGATCAAACTGTACTGTACTGTGTTCCAGGGGAGCGAAAGTCGGGGCCTTGCCGCCCGTCTCTTTGGTTGGGGTAGCGGCGGGTCTTGGGTGTGGAGGTGTCAAGGCTTTGGATGCCCGGGCGGCAGCCCTGGTGGTGGTAGTGTGGCGCTCTTGGGCAGAGCCCGTGGCTTGGTGCTGCCCGGTGGCTATGGCCGTGTGGGCGGCGTGGTAGCCGGGGTGTGGCGTTCGGTGGCGGTGAGTGTTGGCCGGGGTGAAAACCTTCTTTGTCTTCGGACAGACCGGCGGCGGCAAAACTCGTTCCCTTCTTAAAGGCGTCGTCGCGGCTTTCATTGCCAGTCGTGTTGCTCCAGGAGAAACTCTGATCCTTAGATCGGGCGGCGGCGGCGCTCCGGTGTCGTAACCTTCCTGAAGGCGCCGTCTTGGAGTCCACGGTTCGTCGTATGCGGCTTAATCTCTTCGCGGTGACATGTTCACGGGGGAGTCCCCGATTACTCTTGTCGTGATAGGGGTGGTGTTGCTGCGCTCAGTGGCTATGTATCCTGCCTTGGGTGTGTGCGTGTGTTGTGGTGGCGTGCGTTTATACCGGTTTGTTGTGGATCGTTGCTTTATATATAAAATGGGGTGAAAGCCTTTTTGATAACAAATTCTCACAGCCAATAACGACAGAAGAACAAACATATGCCTACCGTCTGTTGGTAGCCGAGCATCTGCAGGAGAGTCAAGCAATGTAGATAGAATCAGGATTGTACCATTAGGACTAGAGCTCTCCCTTAGAAGATGACCGTTCGGTTTTATAAAGTGGTAGCACCCTGTCACGGTGAAACTTCTTGAGGAGGGGCTACAGAAGTCCTTAATTCTTCTGACAAACAAACTTCTAGTCTACGTACGATGGCAGACATAGAAAAAATAGCTTTGAATTAATATCGTAGTTTCTTTTTTCCTTTGCATGTTCTAGCGCGCTTCACGCCTACTCATATATAAGAGGAGGTGGCGTTGCTAGCTCTCGCATGTCACCTCACATACATACTCATCCATACAAGAGGCCGCAGCTAGCAGCAATGAAAGAGAAAGTTTGAAGTCATGTTGATAGGATTGAGAGATGTCAGAATCAGAGGCGCTCTGTCTAGCATGTGTAGGCATAGCCACACAAGAGTTAATTGCACCAAGCTCATCAGTCCTCCTGCTACAGCTCACAGAGAGCCCCTAAGTTCCGCAGACTCTCTCACCCACCGTAGTTCTTTTTCTTTGCCCCCGCCGCCTTCCATTTCTTCTTTTTGCAAAAGGACATGCTGTCCAATATTCATTTCTCTCCTCACGCAACAATAGGGACAGAGAGACACATGCTCCGCCTCCCAACTCCCAAGATAGATGCCGCTCCCAGCTGCTTGTTCTGGGCGAGAACGTATTGAGTGCACCAGCTGAACTCATGCACGGGATGCACCCATGCTATATGAGCCACTGGAACGAAAACTGAGAGGTATGATGAGGCCCCATAGAAGGATTGTTGGAACATTGCAGACTGGTCCTATTATTTTATCAAAATTAACCCTCACGTCACATCTGCCTCTCCCACAAACAAATCTATGTGTTTAATTTTTTGGTTCAAACAAAGCAGGGGTCATATATTTTTAATTAAATCTCTGATTTCGCAAATGTTTTGACTATCTTCTATGTTTTGACAAGATCTTTGAATCAAAATCAATGTTAGTTACATTTTTCAACATTAATAGCCTTTGCTTTTTGACACTTCAATCAAAACTTGACTGCAACATATACATGTTTTGTAATTTGTCGGTTAGAAATATCTGCCTACCTCTCATGCATGGGCCCCATGTGCACATGCTTGCAATACATCAAGTTCTGGGTCAATTTTCAAAAGCAAAAAATAATGATTTTTGGAAACATATACAATGTTAATCTTATTTAAAAGACATTGAGGGCAGCCTCTCCACGTGGGTCGAGCTTGTCAAAACGAAAAATGTCAACACGCAGTGGGTCGCGTCTCGATCTCGGGGGAAGTTAGGCCCTAGCGTTGTAGAGACCGCTCAGGCCCGGAACTTGTTGGATTTTTTTACCATAGCAGATCCTAATCTTTGACCAAGCCTACATACACAGCAAAATAGTGAACTGTGATTAAATAGCGCCCTAGCTTCTAGAACATGCTTTACTACTCTTGTGCCGCAGAGTCCACCTAATATGTGGTATCTCTAGAATTACGTGGTTGATGATCCATGTAATCATGTAATCGTTTTTATGTGTATGTTGTCGGAGTGGTTGGCCAGGGAGGTTTTACCCAATATGGGTGACAACATAATCTCCTGATCGTTCCACCGCCTTTGGTGACATTTGCATAGTTTCTGTCTTATATGACTTTATTGGTTGATATGCCAGGGTTTTTTTACTTTACTTTAGTCATATGTTAGTGTTTTAGTTGTTTTCATCTTTGCTATACGATGGTCGGGCATTGCTCATCATTATTTTCAAGCGACATTCGGAGTTAATGCAAGTGCCCTTTAACGGAAAAATGAAATCTTTTTTACTGATCGATTGTGGTATTTTCCCTTTCCGTTTAGTTGACACTGGTGAACTAATTGGATTTTTTTTGTTCTTTTCAGTAAAATGGTTGTGTGTATCAGTTGATGCATAGGCCAGGGTACGCCCCTCATTGGAAAAAATGTGGCACTTCTCATGTTCTTTCTTAACATATTTAAGTTACATTCTTACTACTAATCGCAACGTACTCGTCAGATTGTTGAGGTGATTATCTTCTTACTTGCGCTGTTATATGTACCACTTTCTCAAGTTTCAGATTCATTGATGCAAGGCTCATATTTATTCGATGGCACTACAGATGAGCTCACTTGTATATACACTTTGAAGAGTACATCGATCAGTTTGAATGCAACACACAAAGAGCACATAATATAAGGAAATGTTTCATTACTTTCCCTTGCCACTTCCTATGCACAACCATATGAAAGACTAGTATACAAATATCCAACAAAAGTGGAAGACAAAGCACAAGATCATTCAATCTTACAATCTTGTTAATATATAGAAGTGACATGTAGCGAAAATAATACAGGACGACTCTGTAGGCTATATAACTTGAGTTTAAAATGCAGTAGAAACTCGAATTTCTTCAGGATATTGCATATAGGTTTACGGAAATAATCTACGACAGATCATCAATCTAGTACCAGAGTTTGCCAGATGTTGAGTAGAGTAAAGAAATCATGTCCATAGTTTGTTCTTCCTTTTTTTTGTACAATTACCAAAAGGAGATTTGCACTTTTTATGAGCACTATTTTCCTTCTGGATCGAGTAATCTCTTTCTACGTTTAACAAGTAGGAATACAAAAAAAATGGCATTTCTGTCTCTAATCTCCTCTTTTCAATGAAAAGATATGTTGTTACATTGCAATTGGGAGTAAATTCACGACAACTTAATTCTTGGAGTAACTATAACTTTTCATTTCACCTAAGAAAACAAGTATAGTTACATAATATTTACACAAATCCAATGTTGTTAGCTATTTGACAAAAAAAATTACAAGTAGGCCCAAAAATCAGGTCCAGTGTGGTGCTGTGATTGGGTCAGTCTCACACAATATTTAACTTCCTATATTTATAATGTATAGATTTCTCCAACACCCTCCATTTCTATATACTAGGCCACAAACTCAAATTACAAGTATCAAGGTAAAAATCAAGGCTTGCTTTGCAAGTCATCTTGTCTTCTCGTTTGTCGGGTTAGTTAATAGGGCGCATGCAAATTAAAGGAAATGCAATGGGCGTGAGGAAGGAAGTTGCTGAGCATGTTCATTATCATCCAGTCGATGCATGTGAGTGCCAAGTAGTTAAACCATGGGTTGCTAGTATAAGGCAACGCCATCAACTTTTTCTTCGATTACTTTTGGTGGTCTTCTATAGTTGCAAAGTGTATTTTTCATAGTGTCCATGTATTTACAAATGAAGGAGTACTATTTTATTGAAGAAATGTGAGGAGTGACTTTGATTGATCTAGAATGATATGACCTCTAAATAAAGCTCGGACTGGGAATCCAGAGGGCAAGATATATGCTTATTTTCACGGTTCAGGTATCATGTTCCAGATGCAAAAGCAGGACAATACTATAAGCCATTCTAATTTTGTTATTGAGTAAAGAATCAAGGCTCTCAAGTTGGCGTTGTGTGCTAAAGTGCTTAAAGTTGTCCAAGGGAATGACAATACACAATTCTTCCATATGATTACGAATGGTAAACATAGGAAGAAGAAAATCATACAGCTTGAACCGGACAAGGGGACAATTGTGGGGCATGAGAATCTGAAAGCTTACATCTCTAATTACTATAAACAACTTTTTGGGCATCCGGCAGCAAGCACGGTGGCCCTAGAGGAATCTGTTATTGGAGATATCCCTCAGCTTCAGGTAGAGGAGAATGATATTTACACAAATCCAATGTTGTTAGCTATTTGACACCAAAAAAAAATTACAAGTAGGCCCAAAAATAAGGTCCAGTGTGGTGCTGTGATTGGGTCAGTCTCACACAATATTTAACTTCCTATATTTATAATGTATAGATTTCTCCAACACCCTCCATTTCTATATACTAGGCCACAAACTCAAATTACAAGTATCAAGGTAAAAATCAAGGCTTGCTTTGCAAGTCATCTTGTCTTCTCATTTGTCGGGTTAGTTAATAGGGCTCATGCAAATTAAAGGAAATGCAATGGGCGTGAGGAAGGAAGTTGCTGAGCATGTTCATTATCATCCAGTCGATGCATGTGAGTGCCAAGTAGTTAAACCATGGGTTGCTAGTACTCCCTCTGTTTTTATTTACTCTGCATATTAGAGTTGACTGAAGTCAAACTTCGTAAAGTTTGACCAAGTTTATAGAAAACAATATAGACATTTATCATAATAAGTATATACGATGTGAAAGTACATTCAATAATAAATCTAATGTTGTTGATTTATTATTGTATATCTTAATATTTTTGTTTATAAGCTTGGCCAAAGTTTGTAAAGCTTGACTTTGACCAAAGCTAATATGCGAACTAAATAAAAATGGAGGGAGTATAAGGCAACGCCATCAACTTTTTCTTCGATTACTTTTGGTGGTCTTCTATAGTTGCAAAGTGTATTTTTCATAGTGTCCATGTATTTACAAATGAAGGAGTACTATTTTCTTGAAGAAATGTGAGGAGTGACTTTGATTGATCTAGAATGATATGACCTCTAAATAAAGCTCGGACTGGGAATCCAGAGGGCAAGATATATGCTTATTTTCACGGTTCAGGTATCATGTTCCACATGCAAAAGCAGGACAATACTATGAGCCGTTCTAATTTTGTTATTGAGTAAAGAATCAAGGCTCTCAAGTTGGCATTGTGTGCTAAAGTGCTTAAAGTTGTCCAAGGGAATGACAATACACAATTCTTCCATATGATTGCGAATGGTAAACATAGGAAGAAGAAAATCATACAGCTTGAACCGGACAAGGGGACAATTGTGGGGCATGAGAATCTGAAAGCTTACATCTCTAATTACTATAAACAACTTTTTGGGCATCCGGCAGCAAGCACGGTGGCCCTAGAGGAATCTGTTATTGGAGATATCCCTCAGCTTCAGGTAGAGGAGAATGATATTTACACAAATCCAATGTTGTTAGCTATTTGACACCAAAAAAAATTACAAGTAGGCCCAAAAATCAGGTCCAGCGTGGTGCTGTGATTGGGTCAGTCTCACACAATATTTAACTTCCTATATTTATAATGTATAGATTTCTCCTACTCCCTCCATTTCTATATACTAGGCCACAAACTCAAATTACAAGTATCAACGTAAAAATCAAGGCTTGCTTTGCAAGTCATCTTGTCTTCTCGTTTGTCGGGTTAATTAATAGGGTGCATGCAAATTAAAGAAAATGGAATGGGCGTGAGGAAGGAAGTTGCTGAGCATGTTCATTATCATCCAGTCGATGCATGTGAGTGACAAGTAGTTAAACCATGGGTTGCTAGTATAAGGCAACACCATCAACTTTTTCTTCGATTACTTTTGGTGGTCTTCTATAGTTGCAAAGTGTATTTTTCAGTGTCCATGTATTAACAAATGAAGGAGTACTATTTTCTTGAAGAAATGTGAGGAGTGACTTTGATTGATCTAGAATGATATGACCTCTAAATAAAGCTCGGACTGGGAATCCAGCCAAAGTGAGTTTGTGTGTATGTGCGGCTAGTTTGTAATTGGAGCCTCGACAACAAAAATGCATGGAGCAATCAGCCATAACGAACTCAAACTTCGCCAAATTTACAACGACATGGAAATTTTATTATGAGATAATGTAAATTCAATTTGATTTTGAGCCTTGATTCTTTACTCAATAACAAAATTAGAACGGCTTATTGTATTGTCCTGCTTTTGTATGTGGAACATGATACCTGAACCGTGAAAATAAGCATATATCTTGCCCTCTGGAATTCAGGCAAGCACCCAACCACTAACTAAAAAAATCACAGTGTCTTGAACGGCATATATACGGACTACTCTCACTACCATCCAGTGTCTTGAACATATTATCTCTAGCATGATCTCATATCGCCATAGTGTGCTACCGATGTAAAGCTTCGCCTGCCCTTGCGGGGTTTCTCCAATTCTAATCACCACGATAATAGTGCATCCATCACTTTGTATGTGCCTCCAAGCTTCATTGTCAAACCATAGGAAATTGCACACTTACCTTTTTCGACGACAATTATCAAGTAAGCTTAGTATAGGGCAATAAATCCAGGTAGCCACACAAGTACCTTGTTTTCTTCTAGAATTTTTTTAGGGCTCGTATGGAAAATCAAAATGTATTTGGGGAACGAAGTCCTAATTAATGTTTCCTAGCTGCCACGGTGCACGCATAGCAAAATATATGGCTTTCTATGCCATTCCAGAGCATGCAAAGTACATGAGAAATAGAGTGACGGTAAATGGGGAACATTTCTTGGAACGAGAGGGATCCGAAAATAGGCACATTATTGGTGTGCATATGAACGATGTAAGATGCAGCCGTGAAGCGAGTTTTTGCCCTTAATATCATGTGATGCGAAGGCAGAGTGGATCACAGAAGCGTACTGTAGCCTCGTCTGTTATGCCAATTATATTTTATTTCCTCCCCTATGTTCTCCAAAAAAATCTAGCCTCCTTCGAGATTATGCAAACTTAGTAGTTACTAGTAGTTTTTTAGGGGATTAGTGTAGTTAGTAGTTAGTATCCCTCTTTAAACTAATATAAGAGCGTTTAGATCACTAGTTTAGTTTACGGAGGGAGTACTAACTAGTTCAATGCTGAAGTCCAAAAAAGGTTCCCCACAAAATGTTGCATGCATGTACCATGAAGATAAGTGAAAGATCCAAATGTTTTGAAATATAATTCCTTTGGACAGTTACATTCGACCCCAATTGATGCATATATACAACATATACATATATGAAAGGTAGGGACAAAGAATAAAATACTAATTGAATGTTTTTATATTTAGCGAAAGAAACTTATTATATGGTTTTCTTTGGTACATGCCCACAAGCAGACATACTACAGATCTTAAAGCCAATTAAGGAAATGATTATATCGTTGTGGTAGAGGGCTAAGCTCCAGGTGGGTAGGGGGGCAGGAGTACTTCATTTCAGGCTGGTGGTAGTTTGCATTTCAGTTCGTTCAGATCCTACTCTTGTGAATGATGCCATGCTCCCCAATCATAATGAAAATAACAGGCACCTTTGGTTGCCAGTTCTTGGAAAAAATGATTTATGTGCATTACATTTTTAGAATATCTAACATTAGTCATGGTTAGATGTGTAATGAGGTTCGTCCACTCTGTGCAAAAAGAAACAGTCGTAGTCCATCTAGGGAAAACTGTCTTAGGAGTAATTATGTAGGACGTATTCGATGGCGCCTAGAGGTGACCTGGCTGTTCACGACTGGAATTATGGTGGTGTTCCACTCGCACGTTCTAAATGGGAGGTATTATTGGATAATGCACGACGATGATCAACTCCAAAGAAGGAGGGGAGAAGGGAGATCTGCTGAAATATAATTTGGACCTGTCTGTGCTTGAACAACTTTTTTCTAAGGAATAAATTGATACTATCATCAAAGAACTACCTTCTGATAAGTCACCTAGGCCATATGATTTTAACACGAATTTCATCAAACATTGTTGGGATATCATTGCTCCAGACCTTTATGCTCTCATTGAGGATTTCTCTAAGGGGTCAATTAAGTTGCAGAGCATTAATACTTCCTATATCACTCTCATCCCAAAGAAAGACTGCCCAGTTTCTGCCAATGATTATAAGCCCATCTCTTTATTAAACTGCTCAATTAAAGTCATAACCAAGCTCTTGGAAAATAGACTGCAGAAGATCATTCTGACGTTGGTGCATACCAACCAGTATGGATTTCTTAAGTCAAGGTCCATTCAAGTCTGCTTAGCCTGGGCATATGAATTTATTCATCAATTTCACTCATCCAAAAGGGAGCTTATCATCATAAAAATTGACTTTGAAAAGGTTTTTGACTTAATTGAGCATGGCACTATTCTAGAGATCCTGAAAGCAAGGGGTCTTGGGAAAAAGTGGCTTATGTGGATGGATATGATCTTCAAGTCTGGGTACTCCTCTGTGTTATTGAATGGTGTTCCTGGCAATTAGTTCCTCTGCAAGAGAGGTGTTAGGCAAAGGGGATCCTCTTTCTCCTTTATAATTTGTGCTTGCAACTGACACAGTGCACTCAATCTTAAATGAAGCCATGCATGCAGATCTTAGCAAAGTCGCTCTCCGGAGTCACCCCTGCTCTGATTTTCCTGTAATACAATATGCTGATGACATTGTTTTGATAATGCATGCATGTAAAACTTAGACCCAACAACTCAAGAACCACCTAATGCACCGTAGATTTGAGGTGTGTAGGGGATAATATACGCGGAGCTGCAAAAGAAATTTAAGGGTCGACTATTTTACATGATCTATTCGGTGCTTTTTACGGGATCTATACTGCAAATTTAGAGGTTTGATCCATTATAGCGCATCTGATACAGATGCTCTTAAATGAGCACAATTGTTAGATGTTCGACACCAAAACTCTTGTCTTTTTTAACACAGCAGAAACTTCAATGGTCACCTACATGCACATACACTCAACAGTATTAACGCACGCACGCACACACGCACACACCCTATGAGCACCTCTGAGATACTAAGTCTGCACAGCATCTTGATATTGACGAAGTTGACACAGACACCTTCATAGTTGACAGGAATGTCATCTCCCACTGAACACACATCATCGAAAGGTCTGAACTAAATCCAGAAAAGCGCGACCACTGGTGCCACGTCTAGGACTTGAACCATGTTGGTTTGGTTCCACCATAAGAACCTAACCATCTCAGCTATACTCAGTTCATGATTGTCTTAGGCACTTGGGAAAGCATTACGTGATCTGGTGCAATTTATTTTAGGACGCGGAGGCTGCAAGATGTGACACCGAGCAAACAAGAATGAGCTGATTAATTAACTAATTAAGGCATCCCAATTTAAAAGAATTACAACAGACGGAATAGTTCTCTTGCGGGTGGAGAGAGTTTTATTCCAAAATTATATAGTTACAATCGAGAGGCATGATCTGCTCAGTACAGGCTCTTTCCACTGTTTTGACCTTGTAAGAAAACCTTGACACAAAATAAACTCCCCGGAGAATTTATTTCACGATCTGACCCTATTGATAACGCCACGGCTTGTGGCATTTCTGCTCTATTTAGAAACGCCGAAACAGCCACATAAAACATGTGGTAAGCAATTCAAACAATTCAAAAAAAATAGAAATGCCGAAACAGCCTACGTTGCTGCCCTTTTAGATAAGTGGCAAAATGGGAACATGCCGCTGGAAACGCCAGACACACCGGCGCTTCGTATTTGTGCTGCAACGCCACACACACTGGGGCTTCGTATTGGTGCTGCAACGCCACACACTATTCCAAAATTATTTAGTTACAATTCAGAGGCGGGACATGCTCAATGTTGGAATAATCCTGATGCTCTAGTGTCAGGCAGTGCTAGTTTTAGTTTCAGTTCCCTTCAGAGTTTCATGTAGTTTCAGTTTTCTTCAGAGTTTGTAAGTCTGAGGCGTGCTTGTCCACGTCATGGCAAAGTTTGTTAGTCAAACGTGCCTGCCAGTTCGGATCGTGGGATGGCGCGGTCAGTTCACGAGCTGCGATAAGCACGGTTAGTTATGCATGTATGGAGAGCCCCACTCCCTGAGAATAAGGAAAGAGATCAGAAAAGCCACAGATTGTGCGCGGCACAAAACTGTTCTTGCGTGTGTGCTGTGTTCGTGTCTCTCCTCTCATTCAATCCACCGTGATAGTGTGTGTTTTCTAGGATCTCCACCAACATTATACAAGGGGGTCCGGTATTAAGTCAAACTAAATTACTACACATAGGTATGGCTATACCGTGTCAACTGATCTGCTACTCTATTTTGATCATGGTGAAACTTCTATGGAATAGGTCTTTCAAAAAAAACTTCTATAGAACAAACTCCCAGTCAGTGTTACATCGCTTGGACGGCACACTAGTAGAAAACGGAGCTTTAAAACCGGTTTGTAAGGGCCTTTAATGCCGGTTATGGAACCGGCACTAAAGTGTGGGCACTAAAGCCCCCCCCCCCCTTAGTACCGGTTCGGCACGAACCGACGCTAAAGTGCCACCACGTGGCGTGAGCTCACGCCCTGGTATGGGGGATGGTATGGGGGACCTTTAGTACCGGTTGTTGTTACCAACCGGTACTAAAGGTATTTTTAAAAAAAAAATTGAAAATTTTGGAAACAAATTTTGATTTTTTTTTTATTTTTGATTTTTCTGAATTATTTGATGATTTAGTCTCTAATCACCTCTCTTAACTGCTCAAGTGTGGATCACTCATTCCAAATCATCTAACTTCCCGACCGGTCACCCATCCCTCTCACTACTCCAGCCCGAGCACGCTTAACTTTCAGGTTCTATTCTCCTTCGTTTCCAAGTCTGCACTTGTTGTTTTCCTAACAATAGTAAGATGTTAATCTTATTAACCCTCAGGAGTTTAGCTTGAGCATGAAGTCACACATTTCACCGTTTGAGTTTGAAACTATTATTCTAAAAAAACAGTAATTATTTAGTACCGCTAATATTTCTTGAATAAGTTTGACCATAGTTTGACCACAGTTTGACCATAGTTTGACCACAGTTTGACCATAGTTTGACCAGATTTGACCAAAATTCAAAAAATTGAAATAATTATTTAGTAACACTAATATTCTTGAATAATTATGTAGTAACATTAATACTTCTTGAATAAGTAGTTTGACCAGATTTAACCAATTTTTTTTAAAAAAACTGAAATTTGACCATATCTTTTTTTCCTTTTGGAATTTGAGGATTATAAAAAATTCCAAACAGGCCGTAGGCGGTCTCCATCGGATGCGGATTTTCGTGCTGAATTTTTTGATATATTATACTTTTTTTCCGACATCGTCTGCAAAAGTTATAGCCGTTTTACATTTTCCCTACACTTTTTGCAAAACATGTCCAAATTTAAGGTTTCAAATTTTCCTAACTAGTAGATGTAGTAATATAACTACCTCTCGAAGGATTTTATTTTTTGAAGTTTTTATCATTTTCTTTTGATTTTTCCAGAACTGAAATGGCGACACACGGGGAGTGGGGGGGGGGGGGGTAGAGTTTGAAAATTGCCCTATAGTGCCGGTTTGTGTCACAAACCGGTACTATAGGTCAGACCCCTTTAGTACCGGTTCGTGGCACAAACTGGTACTAAAGGTTAGCCCTTTAGTACCGGTTTGTTTCACGAACCGGTACTAAAGGTGATCGTGGGGCCCCGGCCTGACGCCAGCCTGCCATCACCTCTTTAGTACCGGTTCATGGCACGAACCGGTACTAAAGATTCAACACGAACCGGCATTAATGCATAGCCGTTCGAACCGGCACTAATGATATAATTAGTGCCGGCTCAAATTCAAACCGGCACTAATGTGCTTCACGTTTGACCTTTTTTCTACTAGTGGCAGTATGTTTTGTGCCAGAGGGTAATCATTCAACGCCTATATGGCCCAGGAGCCGGTTTGACACATGCCGAGGTCAGGCAGAGGTAGGATCCCTGGGTTGTTCATGCCCGGTTAATAAAATAAGCAAACTACTTTCACATGACTCCTAGGCAAGCAGCCGAACCGACACGAGGTGTTCGGGACTGCCAGAAAACACGCACAAAATCTATTGAAGTGAATTTCCAGACACCCTCCAATACAAGTGAACCGTGATATTCCTCATCTTAGGACTACAAATACTTAGAACTGATTTTAGACTGGACGTATGCTGTTGCAAGTTTGAGGAGATGAGAGTATATATGGCACTACCACTACAACATCATTGATATTTCTTTCTTTAAATAGCTTCTGATCATCTGCAATAAATATCGCATGAACTCTTTTTAAAAGAAATTGTTCCGTGACTTTAAGTTGGCTAAGGGTAGACGGACATTAATTGTACCACAACCGTATATGTCTTTGTAGCCGGAGTACGAAAATCTAACTGTATTTTTTTTTATGGAATACACATAAGCAATGTGTATCATATATTCATAGAAGAAGAAGGGGTGGTAGAAGCACACGTCCACCAGTTTTACAGACACAACTACTCACGGTTCATCCACGTGTACAACCTTTGGAAGACTACCGTCATGTCCTCTCTAAACTTACCTACCGTTTCCCATTCCGACCTTGCTATAAGATCATCCTGATTACAGTTTGCCCTCATGGAGGGGCGTTCTCGAAAACAACATCGTTTCTAGGTTTCCAGAGTTTCCACAAGAACAGAGTCACCAACATTTGCAGGTCCTTCCAGAGATTTGGCGACCGGGAGAGCGAAGTGCACGACACCAACAGTGGATCATCCCATTCCAGTGCTCATTCAGAGTGCCCCCAAGCCGCCAGAACATCAAACCACTGCGATCCAACAATGACACACACGAAGGGGATGGTGATGATAGGTAGGGCAGCTGCGGCATGGTCGTGATAGGTAGGACGATACGTACGAGATGCAAGCACACCTCGAAATGGTGGGAGCTGGCAATGTGGCCATGGCAGCACGAAAGGACAAAGAGGTGACCACGAAGGGTACCCTAGAGTTTCTCTTTCGAGAGAGCCGAGATTTCCGATCAGATTGGGAATTATTTTTATTTTTTAGATATCAGGGATTAGATGACGTGAAATGAAAAGGACAAAACTGTTGTTTTAAATCAAGGGACTGCTTTAGGCAGTAGGTACCGTAAAAGTTCTCAACAAAGATAGGGCTTTTATTTCTGGTGCTTGTGTGTTGATCTGAGGTGTCAACTTAATCATGTATCTCGCTAATAGATCAGTCGTAATGAATTACTCCCTCCGTCTCATAATATAAGAGCATTTTTTACACTAGTGTAGTGTAATAACGCTCTTATATTATGGGGCGGAGGGAGTACACCATTAATATCTTTCGTGTTGCTACTTTGTGAGTCTTTTGACACTAACGAAAAAATGGGACCGGCAAGAGGTATATTCGAACGAGGATGGCGATACCCATTGATCGCTGAGATGTTCTCGGTAGGCCATCATCTCACTAAGGACTGATGGAACCAAATTTTAAGACTGAACAAGGGACCCCTGAATGATTATAGATCGTTGAATGATCCTACCTGTATATCATCTTTGGATCTATCCACATCAGTCAATACATCCATCATGGATGATGCAATGTTTTTGAGCATAGGGCACTTATTTTGAAATTATGGGGTTCTGGTGTTCTGACTTGAAAAATCAGGAATAAAGTGACTGGACACAAAGTGTGATTCCCAAAAAGTAGCTTAACTGAAAGATAAAACAGTAATTGCCTTCCTTCATAGTAACTGTGGTGCATTTTTCAGTGGTGTGAACTAGAGTTGAATTATAATTCCCTGAAATTAGAGGCAGCCGAGCATCATCTGATACTTTACAAGTAGCTCCAAGGCAAGGTATGATTAGGAATCCAACGTTGATGATTTATCGAGCAGTGTGAACTGTTTTTTCTTGTTCTTTTTTTCTTGCAGCGTGTGTCTCTGCGCTGGTCAAATAGGAAGACAGTCAAGGTTTCAAGTCTTGTGAGGAGGAAATGGGTGAAGAAAAGTAAGATGGCTGAAGAGGGGCAAGCTTCGTAAATTGAAGATGATCAGGAAGAAGGCGAAGATGGTGGTGATGAAGAAGAGGAGGAACTAGGTGGGATGCCTTCACTTGGAAGAAGCACTCAAGGGGTTGAACCCGGAGAAAAGGCCAACCTAGTAAGGGTGACCGAAGAAGCGAGGAGACTTGGAAGTCAAAATGACCATCTTGGAAGAAAAAGGATAAATATAGTATCTACAACTAGCAATGATTAGTCCTTCTGCTTAACTTGTTTGCTAAATTACAAAGCTTCAGTTTGCAATTTGATTGGTTTAAGCGTGATTCTAGATTTGCTTCTTTTTTAGTAATGGCATCTGTGTAGTGTAGATCACTTGTTGAACATACCAAATATGCGGATATATGCCTCTACCACTGCTCTATATTACTAATTCCACATGTACATAATTATTTAAAGGTGGCCTTGTTTTTCAGCAAACTAACGTATTGAAATCTGATGTAACCACAATAGTTGTCATTACTTATCAAATAAATGTTAAACTAGCATGTTCTGGAAAATTCCCTCATGCATCCTTGGACTTGTGCCATTCTGTGTACTGTAGATGACATGCTGCAATGGTGATCATGGGTGACTTGCCGAGGCTGTCAAGAATCAAGAAAGGGGACAAGGCAAGTTACTTTGGCTTGCTGTTTATCTTGTCATATTGTCATCATCGTTTGTCATATTTGTATGACCTGTTATGGACTGCCAAAGTGATGTTCTCCTGGACTATCATGAACTTCTAATTTTACTGACTCCACGAAGTATTGTTTGATGGTGATTTGGTGTCTTTTCTTTCCCTGAATGTTTATTTTTTTCAGCATACATTTTTCGGCCAGTTTGCAGTCAATTTTCGGTACGTTCTCAGGCAAAATTCAAATCGCAATTTCGGTCATTTGGCCGAATTGAAAACCAATATCACTGAATTTCAGTGAAATCACAGAAATTCATTAATTTCAGCACCGGCTGAATATTTTTGCCAACTGAATTTTTTTCCATGCTCTCCAGCATACTGAGCATCACATATATATCTCTGCTTAATAAAAAAATACTAAGAAAAGGTACACATCGAGAAATGACATGAAACCACGAACTGAGAACCGACGGAGGAGAAGTAGCGCCTACGATGCAAGAGTTCCAAAGGGAGAGAAGGTTGTGGATTCTATCGGGAAGAGAGGCAGCAGCATGCGATGGGACAGCATTCTACTCTTCTGCTAAATGAATTTCTGCTCCATGTACTAAAGAGGACATCACACAAAAAGACCTTTAGATTGAAGTAACATGTACAAGTACAAACAACACCTACTAGAATCAGAGGTATAAAAGGATATCAAAGTGCTCTTGCTCTATGCATTGAAAATAAGGTGGTCATTGCTCCTTGAGAAAGAGAGAGGAGGAAGTTGGGTAGGTTTAGAACCTTGCTGATGCAAATGAGATGATTCAAGAATGGATAGAACCTTGTTCAGAAGGACAGTGGCGAAGCCAGTACCCCGCGACCTGGGCCAGCTACCCGGGTCGCCGGTGAGATGCCATATAAACATAGCTATGACTTGATCTAGTTATTGGCTGAATTTATCATCATTTGGCCGGGCTAATACTTATTGAGCCTTGCTTGGTGCTTCTTGCCCCAGCTCCTAATCTTTTTTGGCTCCGCCACACTGCCGAAAGATGTACATACACATGATTCTCAATAATGACCAAGTATGATGTTGGCATGACTGGCAGTAGATCAAACTCTATTTTGTTTCTAGGGTTTTTATCACTTATGCCACTGGTTGTGTGATAGAGGCAAAGGTGTCCTGATGTCCTCATCATTGTGTTTCACTACTCAGTTTTGCCATTAAGAATTTCACCTGCTAAAAAATGCCATCGTTTCATTAGCCGCATGCTTAAAAATGCCACTGGACACAATTACTGTGAACTCAAATCTCGTTTGTCATGTTATAATGACCAAATACCTATAGAACAACATGTCAGCTCTTCCACTATCTCACTACAATAAACTGTGGGTCCCACTTGATCCCAATAGCGTTTTTATTTTTCTTTAAAATTATTCGCTTGCTTACTCCTGACAAGTGGGATCCACACTTATCGCTTTGAGATAGAGAGAAAGCTGATACGTGGGTATAGGGGTATTTTTGTCATATAACATAGTCAACAATTTTGACCTGAAAATAACAATGTCTAATGGCATTTTTGAGAAAACATCTAATGGAACGATAGCATTTTTGAGATATCTAATGGCATTCTCAAGCAAGCATCTCACAGAATGATGGCATTTTTGAGCAGTTGTAATTTTTAATGACAAAACTGAGTACTGGGACACAACTAGTGTCATAAATGATAAAAACCCTTTCTAGTAGAAGATACTCCCAGCCAGTAACGGTGGAGGAACAAACATGCCGGCAGTCTATTGGTAGCCGAGCATCTGCAAGAGAGTCAAGCACTGTAGATAGAATCAGAATTATAGCATCATGTGAGGATTTTGTCGTGCTCTCCCTTGAAATCGAGGAACAGCGTATGTAGTAAATTTTACTTCTTCGAGCATATAAAAAGTTGGTGTTGTAAATCTTTCATTTTCCTTCAGATAATGTGATATACTATTAGTTTTCTAGTTGAAGTGGAAATTTCTGCCCCTCGAACAAATCAAGTGCCTTGAATCCTACCTATTGCTTGTGGATACATAGATAAGACCATTTCTAAACCGATCTCCTATATCTCCTCAGTGGAGTAAATTTGGCTTTTTACTCCACTAAGTTTGACCCAGCCGATCCCCTATACCGATCCCCTATACGGCTTAGTGAAGTAAAAAAATTACTCCTTACATAAAAATCTCCCTATATTTACTTCATCTTTGCTCGGCCGAGTAAAACGCCGCGTCTTCTCCCCGCCTTCCCTTCTCCCCCCGCACCACCATCGACGCACCCCCCGCCCTCCCTCGCCCCTTCGATTACCAGACCTGTTGGCCGCTGGTCCCTGCCGCCGATCCGTAGCGCGGATCCGCGCCGCCACGCGTGCTGGTCATCCTCCAAGGGATCTTCATCGAGGCGCCATCGCCGGTCGCCGATCCACTCGCCGCCGCGCCCCTATGCCGGTTCGAGGACATCCCCGTCCTCCCTCAGCCCCGGCCGCCGATGAGGACCTACCTCGGGGTCCGGCAGTGGCATTGGGGGTCGTCGGTTGCCGAGATCACGGATCAGAAAACCCATACCGGCGGTGGCTCGGGACCTTTCGCACGGCCGAGCGCGCGGCCATGGAGTACGTCCTCTTCCACGGCTACATGGCTTGGCTTAATTTCCCCTTCGACACACGTTCGGTCCACTTCATCCTGCCAGAGCCGGGGTGGTGAGCCAGGGAGCGCCTCGAGGCCGAGGTCACCGACGAAGCCTACATCCAAGAGCTCCGCCGGGAGCACCTGGAGCTCGTGGAGGCGGAGCGGATGATCTTTGCCGATGCCGGTGGCCAATTTATCGTTATCTCCGACGACGAGGTCCAAGGCGGCGAGGACGGCGGCGCGGAGGGCGGCGAGGTGGGTGGCGAGGACGAGGAGATCAGCATCAACGAGTGGACGAGTGTCTTCCCCGATGACGAAGACGACGGCACCGGCATGGATCCAAATCGCGGCACACCATACCTGATGAGGAAGGATTGTCTCGGCCTCACATTCGACCGAAAGTAGTTTAGTTAAGCTTAGTTTAGTTTAAATTTGTGTTCTATGTTCGGTTGTGCAAAACTATCTATGTTTATGTTTGAATGCATGCTATTTTCGGTTCAAATTACATTGAATTTGGTCAAATTGAACTTTACTCCATTAAGTTTAGGGTATCGATTAGAAACGACCAAAAATTAGTGGAGTATATATACTCCACTAAGAGTTTTACTCCCTTAACTTTTAGGGGATCGGATAGAGATGGCCTAATGTGGTGTTAGTGTTGAATATTGTGATTACCGCTTAAACAGATTTTGGCATGTCTTGTTCATGGTTACCACCAAGTAATGTTGCCTAAGAATAATACGTAGATATTTAACAGTTTATTAACTCTAAAAGATGACCGTTGCATGATGATATGAAGTGGTAACACCCTTTCACCATGAAACTCCTTGATGGGCTACAGAAATCCATAATTTTTCTGACATATAAACGCCTGGTATACGTACGTACAATAGCATATATATGGATAAAATAGCTTCGGATTAATATCGTAGTTTTTTTTTTCCTTTTCGTGTTCTAGCATGCTACACGTCTACTCATATATAAGAGGAGGTTGCGTTGCTAGCTCTCCCCTGTCTCCTCCAATACATACTCATCCATACAAGAGGCCGCAACTAGCAGCAATAAAAGAGAAAGTTTGAAGTCTTGTTGATAGGATTGAGAGATGTCAGAAACAGAGGCGCTCAGTCTAGCATATGTAGGCATAGTTACACAAGAGTTAACTGTACCAAGCTCATCAGTCCTACCACTCACAGAGGAAGTCCAAGTAGCACAGCCTCTCTCACCCGCCGCAGCTCATTCTTTTGCCGCCGGAGCATTCCATTCTTTTTCTCTTTACTTCCTTTTTGCAAAAGCTCAAGATGAGATGTGTGGATCCCCCGTCTATTGATTGGGTAGAAATTTTGGTGGGGCAGGTGAGACGATGCATGTGGGCTAGGCCAGTGCGTACTGCGTCGTCAGTAGGCGGAAGAGGAAACAATTTCGGGCTACAGGGCTGGCGTTGTGTCGACTATTAGGCTTACGGAACTGCTTGCTGAGAGTAGCGAAAAACAGAAAAAAAAAATGAAATAATTGATGATGTGGCAATCTAGAGTGAGGTGGATAGGCTGCATATCAAGAGAAATAACATAGTAAGGATCAACTATTTAGATATTATAGATGTGGCACGTAGTTAATGAGAAGTGATAACATAATATGTTACTGTAACATAGCGCTTACCAAGCCTTATAATGCCTCCCAGCTGCCTGTTCTAGGCATGCGCATTTCTGATCTACGTGAAACAAACATGATGTTTCCCGAGATTTAACCTAATTATAATAGCATCAAGCGGTAATGATACTAAGCAGAATCAATGATGCATTGTACCTCCCACTAAAAATATATTAATGCATTGAATATCCTATTTAAAAGTTCTTTGTTTGTATCCAATCCTGAGCGGGTGTCGGGTTGGTGTTACTGCTAGATCTCGCGCGGCGCCTACACGTGGGGGCCAAGGTGGAGGTAGCGGTTGCACGCGGTGTTCTGCAGAATAGTGGTTGGGGCACCATCCTATGGCGCCGCTTGAGAGAAAGTTGTGTGCATGCTTTCATTTAAAAAAATACATAGAGTTCTCGCTTCCGTTTAAAAAAACATCCCAGAAAAAAATCCTCACCTTCATCTAAAAAAAGAAGTAAAAAAAGAAAAAATTACCACCGCAGCCTACCAGCGAGTGTCACTTTGCATAACCCCTCATTTAAAAAATACCAGTGGTCCTCATCTCCATCTAAAGAAAATACATTTTAAAAATAATCTACACCTTTATCTAAAAAATTCCAAAATATTCTCACAGCGGCCAACCAGCTTGCGCCACGTGGCATAGCCGGTTGGCCACCCTTCACGCGTAGCTTAATGGGTTTAATTAATGGTCACGCGTGTGGTGGCCGGGGCGACATCCCTGGTTATGCGGCGGTGGTGCTAGCCCCCTCGGCCACCAGGATCCGGCAGGTTCTCTGGCAATGGTGGGCATGACGGCAGTCACGGATCTGGATACACTACTGGAATCCACTTCTTTGTCGTCTGCTACTTCTTTGCTGTCAACTAGCAGACGGTAAAGAGCTTCTTTGCCGTCAGTTTCCCTAAAGCAGACGG
The DNA here is from genome assembly GCF_003073215.2 of Triticum urartu. Lineage (NCBI taxonomy): Eukaryota > Viridiplantae > Streptophyta > Magnoliopsida > Poales > Poaceae > Triticum > Triticum urartu. The sequence goes on from NC_053022.1 coordinate 27,400,127, forward strand.
CAAAGAAATAGCTGATGGCACAGGTTATTTTGCCATCAGCCAGTACTTTGCCATCAGCTCGCGGACGGCAAAGAGTTCTTTGCCGTCAGTTGGCCGACGGCAAAGAACCTTGTGGGCCCACAGAGCAAGGCTGTGGCTAGGTCAGCTCTTTGCCGTCTGCCATTTCTTTACCGTCCGCTGGCTGACGGCAAACAATTCTTTGTCGTCCGTTAGGCTGATGGCAAAGGGGGTAGGGGGGCCACCCGGGCACGGCGTTGAATCGCTAACCTCCCCCCCCCGCCCGCCCTCCCACCCCGTCGCCGCCCCTCCCTGTCGCCGGCCATCCTCTTCCACCTCCCCACGGTGAGCCCCCTCTTCCACTTCCACACCCCCCTTTTCTTTTTTTTTCCTTTTTTTTCTTTTCTGTTTTAGATATTATTAGATATAGTTTTAGATAATAAATAGTTTTACATAGTTTACATATTAGAAAATAAGAAGGAAATGGGAAAAAGAAAAAAGGGAAAGGAAGAAGAAGAAGATGGAAAGGAAGAAGAAGAGGGAAAGGGAAAGGAAGAAGAAGAAGAAGAAGAAGAAGAAGAAGAGCTTATGCTTGAAAACAGGGATCGGTAATAGAAGCTGACACTTGAATCTGGATCTGTTGGTTAGCTTGATCATCTAGAATATCCAGAAAAAAAAGACTTGTTCATGTAGCTTTATTAGGAGACCCCTTTTCAAGGATTTATGTGCATTTAAAAGATGCATCTGAGAATACTTTAATACCTGAAAGAGGCAGATCAGTTTTTGTAGTAGAACCCTGCAGAGGAAACTAATTAGCATCGATCCTGGCTCGAATGGTTCTGCACTTCAGGAACGCATTTGTCATCCGGCTTATCCAAGAGAGCTTGGCAAGCAATCAAGTGCTGGATGGCCTAATGTACATGTATAGGGTATCCTTTTCTTTCTTTGAAAGCAACAATCATTTCTGGATTTCAACAAGCACGAGAAAAATTAATATTTTGGGAATGGTGGCATATGGACGATTACTATTGAGAAGCTCCTGAATGAGACCATGTATAGATAGAGTTATTATTATGAAGAGGATTGTCTATCCTAACATGCCAAGGAGGAGCAAATCATGCTACTATAGCAAACAAGAAGAAGAAGAAGAAGAAGAAGAAGAAGAAGAAGAAGAAGAAGAAGAAGAATAGGAACAAGAAGAAAAGGAAAAGGAGGAAAAAAGAAGAAGAGTGGAAGAAGAAGAAAAGACACGTTTTTATACTTTCTTATTTAGGGTTCCTCCACGTTTTTCAGTTTATTTCTTTTCTTTAGTTGAATGTTTTTATACTGCTAGCTAGTTGCCTAATTTGCTGACCGAAAGAAGTTAAAATAGTTATTATATGAAATTCAACTAAGGTCGACATTTTTGACGACTAGTGCTACTAATAAATTCAACTAGAGCCACCATATGTCCACAAGTGCATTGTTTTTTGAATGAGAAATGATAACTTGGTGTAGTTGATTATCTTCTGCTCAAAATTTCTTATGTTATAATGTTGTATGATAATGTTGTAAGGGTACTAATTGTTCTCTTCTGCTTCTTATCAGAGATGGGGGGAAGCCGCCACCGCAGACTTCGCGCTCTGCCACACCGGAGTACGAGCTGGATGCTTGCGACTTCTTCAGTATCATACTTGGGACTTCAGTATCATCCACGGGGTAGGTATATAAAAGGAGAGATCTCCCCTTCACCCATCTCATTATGATAACTCTGTTGTTTGCTACTTCACTCATAGTCCCAAACTGCAGAGGTTGTCTGACACTTTTATGAACAAGCTGGGTGAAGATCCGCCAAATAATGTGAAGCTGCGACAGGCCGGCAGCGGGTTTCACAGGCTGTGGGACGTGGAGGTGGTGATCAAGGAGGGCCACATGTACCTGTGTCGTGGCTGGGAGAAGTTCTACCATGCGTACGACCTGCGGTAGGGGTACTTCCTTCTCTTCAGGTACGACGACGACGCCACCATGCTCATCGTGAAGGTGTTCAACGCGACTATGTGTCGCATGCGCTACGCTAACGATGATGATGCTAGTACGTTCCGCCTCTTCTTATTCCTCTACATTTGGCTTTGTCTCGCATCGATTGTTAACGGTCCTTGTTGCATTTGGACAGGCAATGGGAGCAGCAGCAGTGACACTGGCTACAGCCAAAGCAGCAGCGATTCTGACTGTAGCAAAAGCAACATCGATTCTGGCTGTAGCAAAAGCAGCAGTGATTCTGGCTGCAGCAAAGACAACAAGGAGGATGATCCGGACTAGAGTGGGGAAGAAGAGGAGCAGAGTGGGCATCCGGCTGAGGATGACCTAGCGATGGTGGTGGCTGACCAAGGGCAAGAGATGGTGGTGGCTGACCATGGGCAAGAGATGGTGGTGGCTCAGGATGACCTAGCGATGGTCGTGCCTGTCCTGCCTAAAGATGGCCTCGCGATGGTGGTGGTGCCTGACAATGACCTCGCGCCGGTGGTGGCGTCGGCGATCCCACAGCTGGGCGACATGACCGCGCCAATTGTGATAGAAGACTACATCCCACTGCCTCCACCGCCTCGCCGCTCTTGGCGCATCAGGTTGAGGAAGGAGAAGGAGAAGAACAATGAGAAGTGAACTATGTCAGGTATGTCGGATCTCCAAAATGATCTGTATATACTTAGCTTTGTTTCCTTCAAAATGACATAAGTTAGCTCTAAGTTATAGATCTAATATGCTTAGTTACCTATGTTAGCTCTAATATGCTTAGTTACCTATGTTAACTCTAATATGCTAAGTTATCTCTACTATGCTTAGTGTCCTATAGGTTAGCTCCAAAATTACTTATGTTAGCACAAAATGACCAAGTTTACATAATAAGCTTATAGTCTTCTTCTTCTTCTTCTTCTTCTTCTTCTTCTCCAAAATGACATAAGTTAGCTCTAAGTTAGCTCTAATATGCTTAGTTCACTCAAAGATGGCATAATTAGCTAGGTTGGCTCCATTTTACCTAAGTTGGCTCTAATATGCTAAGTTATCTCTACTATGCTTAGTTTCCTATAGGTTAGCTCCAAAATTACTTATGTTAGCACAAAATGACCAAGTTTACATAATAAGCTTATAGTCTTCTTCTTATTATTATTCTTCTTCTTCTCCAAAATGACATAGGTTAGCTCTAAGTTAGCTCTAATATACTTAGTTTCCTATAGGTTAACTCCAAAATTACTTATGTTAGCACAAAATGACCAAGTTTACATAATAAGCTTATAGTCTTCTTCTTCTTATTATTCTTCTAGTCTTGTTCATCTTCTTCTTCTTCATTTTCTTCTAGGTTAGCTCCATTTTACTTAAGTATGCTTACTTCTTATAGTCTTCTTCTTCTTCTTCTAACATCTTGTTTATCATTTTGCATATTTGATTTAATTCACGGAAGCTTGCATGGATGGAGTGCTTCTTTTCCATTTTTTGCTTTTATTTTGTATCAATGAACTTGCATGGTTGGAACTTGTTATATGGATGGATGGATAACGGTGTTGGATGAACAATGTGAAACTTTTGTAATATGTAAGGGTGGAACTATATATGTGTTGGTTATGTATGTATATATGATGAAACTTGTGTGTTGGATATGCTTGTTGTGTATATATGTGAATTGCTGTGTATATCTATGTATATCTTGAATTGCTGTCAAAATGAATGAATTAAATTAAAAACATGCCACGTGGCAGCTACCTGTGATTCCTGGGACTGGCATGTTTGAGCACTTTGCCGTCTGCCAGCGGATGACAAAGACCTTAGCCTCTTTGCCGTCCGCTGGCTGACGGCAAAGCACGCCGTTAACCCCTAACGTCTCTCACCCCACCTCACTGCCGTCCACAATCTTTGCCGTCTGCTGGCCGCCAACGGCGGACGGCACAATCCTTTCCCGTCCGTTTCCAGGAAGCGGACGGCAAAGAAGGCCTTTGCTAGCACGTGTTCATCCGGACATTTTGACGTCTGCTGGCGGACGACAAAGAAGTTTGCCATCTGTGATCCATGCCTTTGCCGTCTGCCATGGCGGACGGAAAATAAGCTGATTCCAGTAGTGATACCGCCAAGTTCCATCGTCGGTTCCTCACGTGGATGGCATGCGGCGCGATGAGGGGTCTGGTGAGGTGATGGAGGATCTCTGCCGGAGTACCGACGGCGGCATGCGTCTTCATTGCGAGGCTTCTTGCGGTTCCAGACAGCCGCGAGATCGGGACGGCCCGGCTTCCGGTGAAAATCGCGCCTGACTGTGGATGATGGCGGTGTCCCTGACATCGTTTCCTTCTTGAGGTGTCGTCATTGCAGGTCACGTCAACTCGATCGGGATGTTCCGAGGGAAACCCTAGATCGGGATGTTCCGACGGGTGCGTGTGGATGGATACATGCAGGATGGTGGCGTTGTCTGGCGCCGTGGTGGTGTCAACGGCAGGCCTGGCAAGGTCGGTGCGTCAGTACCTCCTCTGGAGATGGATCAGTGGAAGACGACGGCGACAGCCTATGAGAGTGTGCCAGACTGGTGTGTGACCTTGTCCTGGTATTGTTGTTGGGCTAGGGCATCCAGCTTTAGATGTTAGGCTTTGGTACGATGTCTGTTTGATATTAGGCTCGGACATTCGGCACCCCTTCATCAAAGGGATAGGAGTAGCGACAGTTGTTGCCAAGATGGTGGCTTCAGGCTTACTGATGTATTACTTTGTAAGGTCATTGTGAATAATTAATAAAATGATTGCATGCATCGTCCAGATGAAGAGGAAGGAGGATATCCTCCTTTTCTATAAAAAAATCAGTGGTGTCCTGAGTGGTGGCAATGTCCACCCCACAACATACAACCCCTTGAGGGCAGCTTATGTACCTAGGTCGAGCTTGTG